>NC_050195.1:19247053-19364553 GCF_008315115.2 Sander lucioperca | reverse complement strand
CTGGCGATATTGAAAGGCACCCCCAGGCCCATATCACCTGAACGCTGGTACAGCTGACACGACAGCTCGCCA
Source organism: Sander lucioperca (assembly GCF_008315115.2). Taxonomy (NCBI): domain Eukaryota; kingdom Metazoa; phylum Chordata; class Actinopteri; order Perciformes; family Percidae; genus Sander; species Sander lucioperca. The sequence goes on along the minus strand of NC_050195.1, from coordinate 19,364,481 downwards.
TCACACACGTAGAACTGACAGAGGGCGTGGCAGGGGGGCAGAGCCATGAGGGGCAGGTCTGCAACAACATATGACAAGACGAGATTTAAAATGATAGAACATCACTCGATCAGGTTTAAAGAGAGCTTTAGAGCAATTAGAGATTCATTCTCAAGAAGTTTAAAATGTGTACATGCCACACCTTTGGGGTTCCACGCACACATGATGATCCGTCTGTCCTCTGGATTCTTATTGATAGTATCAATGACCTTCTGCAGCTGGTCAACACCTTGTCCCGTGTAATCTGTTGAAGACATTTATAAAAAAGGATCCTTTAAGATCTGAGGCACAGTATTAAACAGTTATGTGCGTGTAGCTGCTATTGTGCAATATGCCTACCAAATATGATCTATTTAAAGGAATATTTCTACATTAGTCTTTATGCTAAGCTAACTGTCTGCTGCTTCATATTTACTGTCCAGACATAGGAGTGATAAGAATCTTCTCATGTAAACAAATTTCCAACTAGTCCTTTAAGATTGCAAACATTTGAAATATAGCTGTTTCTATTGTGCATACATCTCTTATAATGTACTTATATTTTTGTCAGAGATGGTCCTGCTTTTAGAAATAGAAGCCTAACTGCAATGCCCAATGTAGATCCCGCAACCAGTTGCAAAGTCTTTACAAAAGATACCCAATTAAATGTCCATTAATACTTTGTGTGAATAACTGCCTGGATGGTGCCTCAGCCAGCAGCATCTCCAAACGACTTTGATCATTCAAACCAAATCCACATTTGGTTACTTCAAATTCTACTTAAAACAGAGTGCATTTGTGATGACTTGATTTAAAAAAAACGAGATGTTTAAACCTTCAAAAAGGGGAATATGTGATTGTAAATATGGACTTGAGTAGATGCCACACACTTAATCCATGTAGCAACCAATAAACAAAACAAGCCTTTGTCACTGCACGTTAAACTGGGTGCAGCTGTACTGTAACTGTACCTGCATGCATGTTTGTGTACTCTGCACCAAAGTGCCTCCACTGGAAACCATACACAGGCCCCAGGTCGCCTTCCTCTCTCTCTGTTAACCCAAGGTTGTCCAGGAAGTCCCGGGACCCGTTGGCTTCCCAAATCTTCACCCCTTTCTCTGAGAGCTCCTTGGCATTTGTTGATCCCTGTGACCACAGTAAAAGAAATATCAGAGCCCAATTCAGTGCTTTTTGACACAAAACCTGCATGTGAACCTAAAGAGTGAGTTCACCCAAATTGCTAAATAAATATTTTCTCAGCTATCTTTTCAGGCATGTAGCCATGATGTAGATATTTTCTGGTTTAGGTTTTCAGATTTTAATCTGAGGTGTCTCAGGAGAGCCATGGTAGTCCTTTTTCCAAATGGGGATATTTTACAATCTACAGTAAGCCATTAAACCCAAAACTATCTGCATGGCTTTATACCACTAGAGGAAAAATTATTTTATTTATCTCTCATCCTCACCTTAATAAACCACAGCAGTTCTTCAAGGATCCCTTTCCAAAATACTCTCTTGGTTGTCAGCAGGGGAAAATGATCTACAAGTAAACAGGAACAGGTTATTTGATATTACGACATAAACAAACATGATTATAAAGATCCCTTAAATTTGGTTATTAAAAACTATGACTAAGGGCGTTTTCACACATGAAAGTCCGAACCAAGGTCCGGACCAAGGTTCATGTTTTTGTTACATTGTATACATTTGATCCGGTAAGTTTTGGTTTCACACTGCAGTTATGCAAGCGCACTAAAGATCTATACGTGACAAAACTACGTCCTGCCGTCATCACATACGTGAGCTGCGTCTCCAGATACTTATAATTGATTGGTTTGTAGACGGGCTTCCCCATCCTCTCGTATCCTCTCTCTGTGTCGGAGTTTTTTCAGCTGACTGCTGCTCTCCCCTACTGCCGCGGCTCTTTTTGTTTTGTTGTGATGTTGAGAAGCAAGACACTGGAACTTTCTGGAGAATTTATTCAGAGACAAACGGAAACCTACACTGTACATTTACTACCACTTAACAAATAAACTGCTGATGTATTCTCAGCTCTCGTAGCAGACAGCTGTCTGCTCTGAGCGCAGTCACCGTCACTCTCATGTAGCCTACACACTAAGCACCGAGCTATTCCTTAAAGGAGCTTCCCCGGTCTTGTAACACAAGGAGAGCCTGCCAGAGCTTCTTCTATTTGGTCCGAAAGTCCGAACCATCCAAAAAATGCTTTCACACTGTAAACGAACTGGACCATGGTTCAGTTTGGTCCGGACCGAGACCACCTCTTTTGGTCGGACCAAAATTTGGTCTTTTGATCCGGACCGTGGTCCGGGGGAGGTTTCACACCTCTAATTTTGGTTCGGATCAAACTGAAAAGTCCGAAAGTCCGGACCAAATGAGGTATGTGTGAAAACGCCCTAAGACATGTATGGGAAATGTATTACAAATAAACCTGTCAGTGCTCCCTGGTGGACAAACTATGTACTGCTGATACTGTTTTCTGAATGAACACAAACATACAGTGGCTTGCATAAGTTTACACACCCATGCTAAAGTTGACAAAAAAGAGAAATAAAAAAAAAAAAAAAAACATCTTTTGGAAATTGATCTTAATGCCTTAATTAAAATAATTAGGGAAAATCCAACCTTTAAGGACACCAATTTTCTTTGTGAATTTATAATGTATCGTAAATAAATAAATGTTCTTCCTTAAAATACAGGGGGCATAAGTATACACAACCCCTATGTTAAATTCCCATAGAGGCAGGCAGATTTTTATTTTTAAAGGCCAATTATTTCATGGATCCAGGATACTATGCATCCTGATAAAGTTCCTTTGACCTTCAGAATTAAAATATGTATGCATAGTATCCTGGATCCATGAAATAACTGGCCTTTAAAAATAAAAATCTGCCTGCCTCTATGGGAATTTAACATAGGGGTGTACTAACTTATGCCTCCTGTATTTTAAGGAAGAACATTTATTTATTTACGATACCTTATTCAGTCACAAAGAAAATTGGTGTCCTTAAAGGTTGGATTTTTCCTTTTTTTTTTTTTTTTTAAATTAAGATCAATTTCCAAAAGATGTTTGTTTTTTTATTCCTCTTTTTAGTCAACTTTAGCATGGGTGTGTAAACTTATGCAAGCCACTGTACATGTATTTGGCATTCCTGTAGCAATATATCTGTGATAAACTAATTTCAGCCGGGTTCATGTACTGTACATTTAAACGCATGTACTGAATAACGTTTACTTTACTTGAGTACTTTAATTCCATGCTATTTTAAACTGTTACTCCACTAAAATGGAGAACTATTGAATTTCTTACTCCACTACGTTTGACACCTTTATTTAGTAGTTACTTTGTAGATTAAGATTTAACAAACAAAACGTGGTTACTTCATAAAAAAGGATGCACTGTTGATTAATTAAACGACCAAATAGTGTGTACATCTCATGATTATTATGTCTTTAACGTTATATGACACTCTGAAGAGGGCCGTTCTGGATAATTTACTTTTGATACTTATTTTGCAGATGCTTTTGAATTTTGAATGCAGGACTGTTATGCAGGAGTATTTTTTTTTTTATTACATAGTAGTAATACTTTACTTCAGTAAAGGAAGGACCTGAATAACGTTACTTCCTCCACCACTGTTTACCAGCATTCTCAACATTTACAGTAAATAGATAATTACCAAACAAACAAAGTGAAACCTTACAAACCTCGCAGACTGTATCTGCTCTGAGCACCGAACACAGAGATGACTCCTGTCCCGGTTCGGTCTCCCTTCCTGCGGCCGTGCTGCATGATGTACTCGATCTGATTCAGATACCCGCGTTCATCACAGAAAACCCCGAAGTTCTTCTTTTCTTCCGCCGCCGCGGGCTGCTTCTGCTCCTCCATTTTACAACCGCTTGCTGTGTGTATTTCTGAAGTTGCGGGCATTTTTGTGGACATACAAGTAGACGATTTTACATAGACAAGACTGTTGCGTTGTTTGAACGCCAGTGAATATTTCCCGGGTAAATAAAGAAGACTTCCGTATTGACGAAGAAAACTCGCGAGAGTACTGGAAAAAAAGCGCGCCTTGCTTTTGTCAAAAACTCAAATAGGAACCATACTATGAAGGTAAATATGGTGCAAAAAGGGAGAGCTTGTAGAATACAATGTGAGAACTTGCAGAACAAAAAATCTGAACTTGTATGTTAAAATTTGCACTTGTAAAAATAAAATTTGCACTTGTAAAAATAAAATTTGCACTTGTAAAAAATATTCACACACATGTGATCTGAATTTGAAGTCATACAAAGAAAAAAAACATGAGAGCTTGTAAAAAAAATCTGAACTTGTAAATTGAAATTTGCACTTGTAGAAAATGTTCACACACCTGTATTCTGAATGTGAAGTTACAGAAAAAATATTCACAAATGTGTAGATTGATATTTACATGAACACAATGACAGCTGCAAACTTATAATGCAACATTTACTCGTATACTTTTTTTTTTTTACTCTGGTTCATTTTCCATCACAACCACAACTCAGTGATTACAACCTCTGGAATCTGTCACTGCAACTTCACATATGTGCTCTCTCGCATCACAAAGTGGCCAATCTGCGCACCTCGAGTTTCACAACACTCTTGACGATACATTTGGTGCAAAACTAATTTGTACCTGTGGACTTAGGCTGTGGAGCTCTGAGCTAACAGAACGGGAAAAGCCTTCTTATATACAGTCTATGGGAAAAGCAGGGTTTCTATCGCCAGATGAGGGACAACTCTGTCTGGCTTATTTATGTAGCATGGAAACTTGGTGGAATAGCATGCTAGCGTTAGCTAGCTAACTAGCAGCCAGCCCGCTTCTAAATAAATACCTTTTAATTGTCTAAACACTTTTTAACAGTCAAACTAAAACACTGGCGGTGAGCTCCACGGCCTGCAGCCGCAGACACATCCGGTAGCAGCGGCCCATCCCCCGGCCATGACCAGAGCTTGCTTTGCTGATGTTGTGCATCCCTGCTAAGAATTGCACCCGCTTGGGCAGAAACAATAATTTCTGCAGAATTCATTGCTGCCGAAAATTGCATCTAGGTAGCAAGGAAATGCTACTACAGAGTCTGATAAAACATTGATGTCTCTAAACCTTCTAAAATCCTAATCATTATTGATGAACATGACAAAGAGATTTACTATTGCCTAGTTTTTAAACAGTACTTTGCCTTATAAAATCATTATTTTCCCTAGTGGATGCAATTCTCGGCAGGGATGCGAAACTTGGCACCTGTTACCCACTGGTGACGGTCCGTCTGCGGCTGCAGGCCGTGGAGCTCACCGCCAGTGTTTTAGTTTGACTGTTAAAAATGTTTAGACAATTAAAAGGTATTTATTTAGAAGCGGGCTGGCTGCTAGTTAGCTAGCTAACGCTAGCATGCTATTCCACCAAGTTTCCATGCTACATAAATAAGCCAGACAGAGTTGTCCCTCATCTGGCGATAGAAACCCTGCTTTTCCCATAGACTGTATATAAGAAGGCTTTTCCCGTTCTGTTAGCTCAGAGCTCCACAGCCTAAGTCCACAGGTACAAATTAGTTTTGCACCAAATGTATCGTCAAGAGTGTTGTGAAAGTCGAGGTGCGCAGATTGGCCACTTTGTGATGCGAGAGAGCACATATGTGAAGTTGCAGTGACAGATTCCAGAGGTTGTAATCACTGAGTTGTGGTTGTGATGGAAAATGAACCAGAGTAAAAAAAAAAAAAGTATACGAGTAAATGTTGCATTATAAGTTTGCAGCTGTTATTGTGTTCATGTAAATATCAATCTACACATTTGTGAATATTTTTTCTGTAACTTCACATTCAGAATACAGGTGTGTGAACATTTTCTACAAGTGCAAATTTCAACTTACAAGTTCAGATTTTTTTTACAAGCTCTCATGTTTTTTTTCTTTGTATGACTTCAAATTCAGATCACATGTGTGTGAATATTTTTTACAAGTGCAAATTTTATATTTACAAGTGCAAATTTTATATTTACAAGTGCAAATTTTAACATACAAGTTCAGATTTTTTGTTCTGCAAGTTCTCACATTGTATTCTACAAGCTCTCCCTTTTTGCACCATATTTACCTTCATACTTGTTTGTTCAAAACCTAGATTCTTTATTCAGCATCTGAAGATCATGTGTGAATGCTGAAATATACACATTACTCAATTCAATTGTAAATATTCCCATGGCTCCAATATCAATGCTACATATTGCACATGGTTGCATTTTAATCATTGAATACAAAGTCAACGAAGGATTCAATTTATGATTGTTTCTTAGTTACCTCATCATTTTGGATTAAAACATACAATTTGCATTGTGGGTCTCAGATTTAAGAAATGCACAGGGATTCATGGTATTAAGTTGGTGGTTTCATATTTCAAATCAAATTTAATTTTACTCAAATGCAGTTTGGAGCTCTGCCAGGTGAAGCTGGGAGCCAAATAATGAACTAAGCCACAACGCTGCTGGGATCAATACCTCTTATCTGAGTGTCAGAGCCTCCTGAGCTACATATTGGATAAATGCATTATCATCCACCTCCAGCTCTGCTGGGACTGAGATGGTTATTGGGGCAGAGTCCAGTATGGTTACAACCACACTGCTGTCAGTTTTAGGTCTGATGCTCTTCATCTGTTGCTGTGGATTCACCTGAAAAATGAAATTGAGTGAAACTGCATCAGTGATGGCAATACAACAAATAATATTCTGCCATAGAAACAAAAATAATAACTGACAATATTCTTGCCTGCCAAAAATAATCATACACATTTTTAGGCTACATTATATACAGTCAGGTAATCTTTCTTTGGCTTGGCTTTGGAGTTTAAATTTAAACCTTGTTAATGCATTTTAGGTATCAAGTCTTTTATCTATGACAGAATTAAAATAGCATGTTGCAGGTAGAATTAACTGTAAAATAAGTAATAAAAATGCATTTGGCACTTAGCAACCCTTGTAACATCCCAATTTGACTAAGATGAAGTCTGACAAAACCAGCATTACTTCAAACATACTGTGATCACACTGAAGATGTTGTGTGGGCCCGCTGTGCTGTTGGACAGCTGGCTGACCCAGCCGTATTTGTCATCCATGTTTCTGTACCATCTCTGTGTGTCCGCTGTGTGTCTCTGGACCAGCTGCAGCCTGTCGTCGTACTGCAGACAGGAGGCGTTGAGCAGCATGTGCATCTCCTCCATCTCAGAGTGTAACTGCTGGACGCCGGGACACTCAAGTACAAATGATCACATGTACAGAAGCGTGCCATGTCAGTATAAACCTTTATTTTCTCAACCTCTTCATCAATCAACAATTTTGACAATCAATTAAATGTCTAAGTTGTTTTCTATCAGTGTTAAATTACATATAAAACAAGAAACCTGAAGATGGCATTAAACAAATGATTAATCCAACAGTCTAAGTGACAAATAATTGATAACGGAAATCATCAAAATATTACTATAGATAGATAGATAGATAGATAGATAGATAGATAGATAGATATTTATTGATCCAAAAATTGGGAAATTATAGTGTTACAGCAGCAAAATATCAGTCACACATCACAGAATATACATGAAATACTAGGATACAATATACATGGAATAATAGAATACAATATACATACATACAATATACATGAAATAATAATAGGATAGAATACAAGAACAAGTATTTAAATATTTAAAATATATACAAGTTGGGAATACAAAACGTACAACTGTTTAACTAGTAATGATATGGTGAATGTTTTCACTCGTGATGCCTATTATACCCTTTCAGTTGAAAGACGAGTTTGCAAAATTAGGACTTCAGTGTGAGCTCTGCAATGTATGAAATAGCGTTTTTAATTGTCCCTCTAGGTAAAAAGCTTATTATTTGGGACAGAATTTGTATTTAAGATACAAATTGGAACATTTTTGCACAACTACTATATGTGCATACTATATGTGACTGATAAACACATTTGGAACCAATAATGCTCACTCAAAAAAAACTGTTTTTGTGCCAGTTATTTACCTTGTAACAGATAAACTTCACATGCCTCGCACAAACTTTGGAGCTGCCAGCACTCTGATGCTTGTCTGCGGAGTGGTCTGCACAGATATCTGCTCTGGGACAGTCCCAAAGCAGAAAGGGATCCTGAATCTGTGTAGATAAACATACAATAACAGCAGTGGATATCATGATCTAATATCTAATACAAATGACATCAGATACCTGTGCTTGATTGCTGAAAGTACTCCTCTGCTTCTTGTATCTCTTAAAACACATCAGCCATGGTGGAGCTGAATTCTTCCAGCACGTTCCTCCCAAAGTCAGACACTGAATCAAGGATGTGATCCAGACCCACCGTCCTGAAGAAGCCAGCGCTCAAGTCGCCCTGCATGGCCGACAGCGGGCTGGGTCGGGCCTCTGCGGTGAAGGCCGCCAGGAAGGAATGCCCCAACACCTGTTGCATCCTTTTCACCAGTATGATGCTCTGGTTGTACAGGAGGCTGATGTTTGACAGCAGCTGGCTGAAGGATGCATCTGCCTGCAGAAGCTCCAGATCTGCTCCATCTTCTGTGACCTGGTTGTCAGGTGGGTTGGTGCGATCCACATTCTCCTCGTTGTGATTGTAAACATGATCCATGGCTTCCAGTTGGGTGGCCATTTTCCTGAAAAAATCCTCCACCTGCAGAGAGAGATTGGCTGAGAACCATCATGTTTGGAGCCTGTTACAAATCAGTCTTAACGCTTATCATTTTGGAGCTCTGAGACAGTTATAATAGGCTAATATAAGTCAAGTCAAACCTTAAATGAGAAAGAGGCGAAGCCACGGCGACACTTAGAGGTAAAGAAGGCCTTATAAGTATCTTCAAGACAAGGTCGACATTCATCGAAGGAAGACTTGGTTAAATCTTGATCAGCCTCCTTCAGTTTTTGCTCTGTTTCCCAGACCAGCTGCATTGCCTTCTGAAGGAACCCCAAAACAGAAAGTTCTGTCTCAGATACATTACCTCTTAATAAGCCAGAGTGTATAAGATGTGGTTTGGGGCCTTGGCACAAAGCAAAAAAAAAACAGATTCATCTACAGACAGTTCATTTATCCTGACTGCTGTAAAACTACACTTTCAACTCCCTAAACTAGCTCCACTCCCCCATTCATTATTCACTGTCTGCTTTGAGGTTTCTCTGTGAGGCTTCGCCTTCATGAGGCAGAAAATATGTCATGGGCTTCAGAATAACCCACAAAGACGAGGCATGTAACTGCTCAACTACACTGGTCATCTTCTGTTAGAAGTTATTGTGTTTAAATACAGCCTGGCTTCATGGTACTGTGTATATAATAGGTCTGCAGAGGCTGGATTGAACAGAAACTCATTTTATACCATCTTCTTGTCACTGCTGTGTCTCAGGGCGTCCATGAGATGTCTGTGCTTCTCCTCTTTTTTCCCATCACCTGCTTCACCCCCAGTAACGCTCGCTTTATCTCCTCATCAACACACTGTTCTCCTGCTGCAGACAGCTCTACACACACCAATGAAACACAATGTATTTAAGTTTTGCAACCAATATCAGTAAGAAAAGGTGCATCTAATTGTTTTCTATAGATAAAGGCATTACCTTTCAGCGTGTCCTCCTCACTCAGCGGAGGAGAGTCAGACGCACAAAGAATCACTTCAGTGATGTAAAGAATTTGAACAAGCAGCCTCCTCATCCTGTCCTGAGCTCTGTAAAAAAAGTGCAGAATTTACTCATTATTCTGCTACAGGGACCACCCAGCACCATATCTTTATATAAACAAAAGACATGCTTTGATTGTACTAACATCGACCTGCCATGTAACCTGCCACAAGGTGGTGCTATTTCTCAAGTAGTTTTAACATAGAGGACATTTAAAAATGAATACAACATAAAGGGCAACTAATTGTCCCAATGGTGGTTCATTAGCATTGGATATCACATCAGTGTAAAGCTAAATAAACATGATTACCAAAAGAGATCCCCAAAGCTACTGCAGTCAACGGATCCAATCACATTACATAACAAGGATAATAACACTGCAATTTAATTATTTATTATACATAGAGTACTCCTGTTCTAGCACATGTAAAGGTGGACTGTGGACATTTAGCAACAGTGTGCAACTGTTGATTCTATGTATTACATCTCTGTGTGCGTGTATCAATCAACAGAATTGAAAGAAATAAACAAAAACAGAACGTATGTATCAAACTGGCACTGAACCTGCCCACATAAAATAAATATGTCATATTGTAATGACTTCTCAATGCTAATGCTAGTTCCTTTAATTAACTTTCACTGAAAACACAGACCATTAACTCTATATATCTCTCAGGTTGCAGGTGTTACATCCCACTGTCCATGCATGTGTCATAAAATCAATCTTAATAGAAAGTTATTATGGCATTTGATGCTACCTGTGAAGAAATACCTTGTCCAAATCGTTATGTGGCAATCCTATATGCGAAACAGAAACAAAAGAAATTGCAAAATAGTTTTTAAATAGTGTATTTACCTTGATTATGAACAGATCAGACTCCAGAACAGAAGCAGCAGGGTGTGCTGTGTTGTGGAGAGATGAGAGTGAGGCGCCTGCTTCCTCGAAGGATTGTTCTATTTGTATTGATCTACTCAGCAGCACAGATCCTATTAGTGTGCATGATTAAGCCTTACGCACACAGCATAAGTACAGATCCATTTAGGATGGGTTTTAATGCATGGTTAACATTACTTGCTCAATTGTTTGCAGGTCTATCTCACTTAATTGTCACCCAGCATACTCCAGAGCCCTCCTCAGGTAAAACGTTCTCCTCAAATCTCCATCAGGCTGACAGTAATAAGCCTGAGCTTCCTGCAGAGACCTGGCACACACTGGCATGCTCTTGGTTAAGCTCTGTATTGTAGGTCTCAAGAGGAGCAGAATGACTGCATGTGCAAGTATGCACGCTAATACAAAAACATCAAAGAGGAAACCAGTGTTACTTTAACTACAAATCATGTGCATTCAAATTCAGCATCCATCATACTGTGTCAGCAGCACTGCATGAGAAAAAGACTTCTTCCTTCCTGTCTTTCAGGCCTCTACCAGCAGCGACTTTCTCCTGCTGCATACAAGACAAAGTGAGTTGTTCTTATCATGATATCTAAGCATGGCAGCAGCATGGTAAATGTGGAATTCCTGTGTGTTTTTGTAGCTCTCTGTCAATCTGAGCCCACTGCTATAAAGCCTTGACCCAGCAAATGAGGTCCCAACCTCTGTATGAGGACCAGCAGCAGCAGGGCTGTAGGATACCTGACCTTCAGCTGCTTTTTATCAGTTCGCCACGATCCCTATCTGGGCCCTAATACCAGCCTGCTGCTCCAATTATAGCCGACAGTAAAATAACAGTTTTGAAGCCTTTAGGAAAACAAGTAATTAGTCGGTTTATCATCTCAGGCTGGTCTGGAATCTAAGACATGGTGGACTAGGTCAAACTCCAGCTATTAGCACCAAGCCTGGGTTTGAAGGCTCTGTTATCCAAAGAAATTAGAAAAACAGATCTGAGTTTGATGTCTGTGTCACTTTTTTCTTTTCTTTTTTAAAGCTCAGAGGATTTTAGAGCTGAGACACTTGGTGTTATCTGTATCTTTTCCGTGTAAATCAATTGGTTTGAACTGAGCGAGTGTAAAAAGATAAGCATCAAGGCCACATCAGTGCAATGTAAGGCAGGGACACTAACCTGCACTGTGAAGATATGAGAGCAAATCTGTCTAATTTCTTTTATGTCGGATGCAGCTGTTTTCTGCCTTTGATCAGTGATCTGCATCTGCAGGTCGGAGAGATTATGGACACAAGAACTGTTATAATTATCACTGCACCTGGAGGAGTCAAAGGGTAATGGCCACTAGTGAACCTTACAGTCTAATTTTGATGGATTGTGGTCAGTATTGGCTGCCATTTGGGAATTATTTTGTGCAACAGAAATAATTGTAATGGCAAAAGTAAACATGCACATATCTAGCCTATATGATCTAATAAAAAAGTTAGGAAGGGTATTTTATATCTAGTTTCATATCAAACAGGCATAACAAGGAAGATAAAAGTACTAAATTATAAAGCATATGGTAAAACTAAAAACTAAAACTATTATGCCTGATAGGCTACATATCTAAAACGCAAAAATCTATATATTTATCAGGTGATTTAATGAAGTCCAAGAAATGTTGTTTTCATCAAACAAATAAATTAGACAACTTAATTTATTAAATCAACTTACTACAAAATGTTTCTAGAATTTGTTTCTTGATTTTTGTGAAGCTATGGGCTACTGATATATAGCCTAGGCTAAGTTAGCCTATTTGTACTACCAGGTTGAAATAATTTAACTAACTTTTTAAAAAAAAAAAGTCTTTTAAAATATGTAATGTTTTGTAGTAGTAACACAGGAATGTAGAGTTATTGTGATAAATCGGTTGATAAAATAACCCAAACCACATGAGTAACATATGCTATTTTTAAAGGACACAACACAGAGAGGCCAAATGGCCCTAAAGGAATATCATGTATATGAAAGTGATTTTTCATCCTTGAAGGAAATGAGATGTGAATATGTAAAAACACAGGAACTGCGCTGAAATGTCGCCGTTTCGGTGTCGTTTCACCTCCCCAAACCTTTGAAATTATCTATAATGGGTACCAGATTTTACCCGGGGACGCGATTGCCATCACCCCCCAGTAACTTAATCTCATCTCCGGCTGGATTACTGCAGCACCGCACGACGTCCCGGGGCCTGTCCGCACCTCCTCTATCCCGACACGGGGAGAGTCAGCAGGAGAGGACGGGACAGTCACTGGTATGACTTCAAAAACCTGAGTTGGACCATGGATGCATTAAGAGAACAGAAGAGTTGGACAGTGGTTGTGTCCAGAAGAAAGTGATGACGATGTAAAGTTAAAAAGAGAAAGTTAGGGGAAACCGGAAATGAGATACGCTGCTTCAAAAATAAGAGTTATGTGGGTCCTTTTTGACTGGGTTGAACATCAGTAGAGTTAAAGCAGCACTGTGTAAATGAGAGTCACTCGTTAAAAGCACATTTAAGTCCCTTTGAAACTCACGAATATAATCATTTTATTGTTAAATTACATTTTACATGTACATTCACGGTGAAAACCGTGAATCATGACCTGCTGCTAGAGCATGTGGGACTATGCATTAGTAGCCTACATTGCAGTTTGAGAGCGAAGAGTCTTTAAAGTTCTGAATACAGCAGTGCTATTGGTAAGCCCATGTTTGACATCTGAAACACGTTATCTTGTTTGTTTAATCAATACAAAAACAAAAGTGTAAAAACGATTTATGTAGCCCACTTTTTATTCTTTCTTGTGCAGAGCTGTTACTATTTATTTAGCTAGCAGTCTACAATTTAGCTACATTACTAACATTAACAGAAACTCGAGGAAGGATAGCTAACGTTAATCCCATAATATTGTGTGTTTGCAGTTTTGTACGAATTAAACCAACATAACATAGCGTGTTTAACAGTGAGCTTTAGAGGTAACGTTAATGGTAAGTGACTTTTGTTACCTTTCTTTGAGAACATGGCTAGCTAGGCTAGTTTCCCCCATCTTTCCAATCTTATGCTAAAGCTAACTATAACGGCTATACTATATATATATATATATAACTATAACATCATTTCCCAAAATGTCAAATTATTTCTTTAATTGAGATCTTGTGTTTGGAGGCATCAACATAGAGGCTAAATATTAAGAGTGAAGAGTATTTTTTATTTTCTTTGCTCTCTCTACGCAACAACAAAAACGATTTAATTCTGAAAGCGACACCGGAAGTGCAGCTCGCCTTTCTGTTTACCACTGGTAGTAACAGACATCACTTCTTCCTCCTTCAGGCTCCGGGAACATCACCTCACTCCTGCAAAAACTCCCCTGAAACTAAGCTAGCAAGAGACAATGGGATTTTAAACTGAAGACTCAACATGAAGACATACTTATAGTTGTATTATTTCTTTTATTAGTGTGTGTCGTTCTTCGTGAAACAAGTTTACACTTTTGCACTGGATGCTGAGATGCGCAGAAAGTGACAGCGCTCCTCATCTCTTCTACAGTCCTCAACGAGTTATAAAACGCCATGAAAGGTTTGTTTCCTTTACGTGTAGCCGCTTTTAAAGTGCATGTGTTTTAATTCAAACAAACAGATTATACTCTTTACAGGTTGTTGTGCCTATTTCTTTGTGGTGCGCGATTCACATCTGGATGACATTACGGTACTGCGGTGCAGAAGTTGTGAAATACTTGGAGTTTTTTTCTTACACCACTTATTTGCATCTTATTGACGGATATAAAAGACTAAATAATGTTTGAACAAGTAGGCTGTGTATCCGGTAAAGATTTTCAGTGAATTTCACTGATGATCAGTGAACAAACCTTGTAGTGCATGTGGTTTTCAGACTTGGTTAACTGCTGTATTTGTGCTAACACTCCAAACAGTAGCCTCTTAAAGCAGAATACTGTATTTGTTCCATCAACAACTACAATATTGTATTCATTTTACCAAGATAAACTATGGGGAAATAGCACAGGAACCTCCTCTGACCCCCCACCAACAAACACACACTCAGCTCATCCCTCCCTACATGTCTCCCCCCTCAGTCCCATCTGTTTACCATTACCAGTGATGTCCTCTCTGCTCTGCTCCAGTCTTCAGTGTAGTGCAGCAGAGTGTAATTAGGGTTTACTGTCAACAACCCAAAGAAACCGCAGCCTGTGGCTTTTACAGTTCTCTGGACCTCCTATCTCCACATACACACCTACAGACTAGAGATGATACTCCACTATCTCCAACCTAATGCCTTGTTGGCTGCCTCCCCTCTGCTAAACAGAGATCATTGTACTCAAGGTTAACATTATGAATTATTGGCTCTGTGCAGCTGCCCTGGAGCGCATCTTTCTGTTTTATTTTGTTTGTAGAATCCTACCAATTGCTTCAACGTACCCCCAGTAGCGTGCATATAACCTGCTCTTGTCATGTTTCTGATTATGTCACGCAGACGACTTTGCAGACGAGGAGGAAGTACAGTCTTTTGGATACAAGAGGTTCGGTGAGTGAAAAGTCCTTTTTCATATGGTGGAAGAGCGAAAAGCTGACACACTTGGAGCGCTATTCATAAAATGTTTTATTGTTTTCAGAATGAAATGTTATGAATTAAAGCCAAAGTGTGTGGGCTCTTTTTGTCTTTTCTGCTGTTACGTACCTTGAATTACCTCGATATTTATGGGCATGTCGGTCTAACTGAATCTTCCAGTTAACACATATGACACTCATCTGTCCTGATATGTGGCTCGGTCACTAATGGTTATGCGGGGTTTGGGTTTAACATAAATGTGGCTGACAGTCTGTGAGGTCTACCTCACCACAGGCCCAACGACTGCTCACAGAGCTCACCAGATCAAGAAGTTTCAGAAACTCTCTTCTCTCTTTCATTAACTTAAATTAAGTCACTTAAAAACGTTGACTCACAGGACTCCAAAAAATGTGTAGTTACTCAAACTGAAATTGTAATGAACATATATCTTTATGTAGTGGTGCAGACAGAGTTCACATGCATTTGGTTTGCATACAAGTGTACTAATACACATGCACCATGTAGCTAAAAAGTAGCAGGCGGACCCTATTTTCAGAGGTTTTCCCAGGGGACTTGTACACTGGTAGTGAACCAAACAAGAGCAGAATGATATGCTTTAAAAATGCTTAAAGGGTCAGTTCACCCAAATTACAAGCACTTAGCTCTAGTGGTATCAAGCCATGAAGCTAGTGTTGGTTGTATTGTTCTGGGTTTTGAGATATCTGCCCCTGACATGTTTGCTTCCAATAAATCCAATCCAATATTGTCCCCATTACACTGTGTAATCCGCAGACCTCACTGTCAACAGGTTTTATTTTCTGCCAAACAAATAGTTCGTATGACTAATACCTCCTGTAAAGTTGAAAAAAATTTATTTTCGTAAATTTGGCAAACTAACCCTTTAAAATTTGAAAGTTTTCCTGTGGCAACTACAATATGGTCCTTTCTTCTTCAGTGCATGCATTTGTATTTTATACATGCACATTTGTTACTCTCATGCTGCATTAATGATCGTTAATCACAAATACTTATGTGTATAAAGGATCGGTTACTTTCACCGCTCCTCCAGTTGCTGCCGTTGGGTTTGTGAGGCATATGTTTGCCATCAAGTGCATGCATTCATGCTTTTGGATAAAGAAGAAAAAACTGGCAGCAAGGGGCAAACACTGTGTCACACACACCCTCAAACACATCATTATTACTTTCCTTGGAGATGGAGCATGTGCTCCATCACTGTTAGATTCAACACTGATTTGGAATCAGGAGCCTCTGTGTCTCTGTATTTAGGGTGTTGCTGCAGTATGACTCATCCGCACAAAGTTCGGCTGAGGTCCATGAGAGTGGATGTGAGGCAGTGGACTACAGCATCAGCTGAGAGAAATTCAGACTGTGTTAAAACACAATGTCTTTTATCCAAGTCACTCGAGTAGAAGCATCCTGTTTGTCTTTCTCTGTGAGCGCATGCAAGTCCCGCTCATGGAGTACATTAGAGAGCTGCGGGGCGGGAGCCAAATCCTGCTCACTTTTAACTTTATCCAAATGAACTTTTGACTTTCGGAGGAGTAGGAAGAGCGAGTTGCTGAACTCTGAGCTGAGTGCTGTTGGCCCTCTCAGGGACACGGCAGCTGTTTGGAGGAGCCGACTCCAGAGGCTTTGTTGTGCAATAGAGCTGCATTCATGCAAACCATCACAATCCCTCATTCTTCCACTATTAGCACTATAATCTCAGTACTCAGGGGAAAACAAGCAGTTATTTCCTCTCAGCACGTTTTGCTTAAGTTTATTGCATTCTCCCAGGAGACTGATAGTGTTTAAATTGCTGTGATGTGTCAAAGCTGGGACTGTTATAAAGTCACGACTGAGAACCAATTTGACAAGTGAACATAGGTAAGAAACATTGCACGCAATACCAGTGGGTTTGGGTTTTTCTTAGCCTATTTACATACACATTTCAAAAACTTTGCTAATACTGCTGACCATTTTCTAAAGCGCACCAGAAGTTTTTCCAGGAAGCCATTGACTCCCACCAATTCTAGTACACAATGAAAATCACCTCTCAGTTGTTTGAAACATGGAGACATATTCCAAATTGTGAAGCACTTTGGGTAAAAGCATCACATTAATACGGTATATAAGAAATCAGATATGAACAACAAACAAGATGTCATGATCAGGACAAAAGAAGTTTGTATTTTTCTGGATTATTAGGCTGTTTCGGATCTTGTAGTTTCACACAAGCACTTGAAGATATCACAAATCAAGTGCCTTTTTGCAGCTGCATGACCACAGAAAAATATGAAGGTAACTATATGTTCACTGTGATGAATTAGCAATCTCCGCAAGTTGATTTTCGTACCTTACTGAAATGATTAGAAGTCAATGGTTGCCAATAAAGAAATTAGTCTTAAAACTCTTGATATGCCTTGGAAAATGGACTCCAGTATTGTAAAAAATACATGGCTTGTAGTTAATTGGCAAAAATGTGCAAAAACACTGTGGTCTTTAAAGCAAGATGCTTCAACGATAAAGAGCGGGCTTGGAAGTTTTTCTTATAACAATGCACCAGGAAAGATAAAGGAGCAATGAATTCCAAGAAAGTTCTTTACAAAACTCTCCTCCAATTCCTTGAATTCCAAGATTTGATGCACCCATCTCAGTTTTGTAAAAAATGCTATAATGCAGTTGTGATAAAAATCTGACACAGCTTTCATTTAGTTTCTTCACTGATTTGGCAGCAATTCATCTACACCAATTTTAAATGGAGTGAACTGTTTTCTGACTCTCTATCTTACACAAACGTCATCCAGAAGGCAGGCATACATCATGTGTCTTTACACAAATGCACGCATAGACAAACATTTTTCCACTCTTTGTATACAAGTGGAAATGCTCAAAAAACACACACACACACACACACACACACACACACACACACACACACACACACACACACACACACACACACACACGTACATTCACTGAGTGAATTCATCTGGTAATCCCATTCCCATCTCTCTCCCTGCCAAGTTAAAGCCATGCCGGAATTGCTTTTACAGTGCTCAAGCTTTAAACATATTTACTTTTTCAGTGGGGGGTTGACAAAAGAAGGCCATCAGAATAAAATTGAAATTTACCTGAGCTTTGGCTGAACTCCCTTAGAGCTGGTATAATCATCGGTCATTGGCAGTCAGCAGCTGTTGAATGAAAGCAGTTTGAGCTAGCACAGCAAGTTAGCAAGCAAGTCAAACATGAAAGGATTGAGGCCTACAGTATATCTTTACTTATGTTGTAGCCATTAGATACATTTCAAAGGCTGAATTAAATTGTCTTTCTTAGGAAATGCTAATGCAGAACAGCGTGGCAAAATGAGTTTTCCCAAAGGGTACTCTGTAAAGGAAGATGAAGCTCTGTACATCACATATTGACAATAAATAACTATGTGAGAATTTCTCACAATTCAGTGAGTTTACATTTATAAGTGACACCATATTTTATATAAATGGCATTAACCACCATCCTGCACTGGGTCTCATGCCGTGCGTTCCTGGATGGTACTACTGTATTGATTTTTACTGGAGGCATGTTGGTCAGCAGGTAGGAGTCAGGGCCAGTCATGATAATAAGCAGCAGGTCCTCCTGGAATCTGCACTCATGTCTGGATGGGGGTCTTTCTCCCTCCGCTGCTGTGTCTTCTGTTCCCACACATGTGGATTTGGAGAGGTTGGGCTCAGGAGGTTTGCGGCCGGCGTGGAACCTAGAGTGCACTAATCTATTTCCTGCACTTGTTATGGTTTCTCCAGCGAGGCCCGGAACATTCCTGGAGCCGAGCATGGCGTTGGAGTGTCTGTGCCTGGAACCAGCTGTGTCAGCACAGCCAGGGATCGGTTCGGTCCGGTGGGTTTCTCTGGCAAAGAGCATTCCCCCGCTTCACAACCACCTTCAGCTGTAGTCATAATGACACCTCACCCACCACCTCATCCATCTTGGTTAACATGGAATCAAACATGGTTATGTTAACACTACTAGCCAACTTTTGTCAGACCCTGACACATTTAATACATACTGTCATGTGATACTTTGTAGTGTGTGTCGGAATGTCTGATGAGGATTTTTATGCACTTTGCTGTGGTTTCTTGGCCTTTTTTACAGAGTTGTGTTGTGGTTTCTTAAATTCTGCCTCTTCGTTCTTTCTTAAAATTGCATGACAGGTTTTGATCACTTAGTATTTGGTAAAGCATACAAAGCCTTCTTCATTGTCGGCCATACCACTGTCAAAAATGTTCCTTTGGCCTTGCGACTTCACAGTCAGCTTGCCTTCGCAAATATATTTATTCTCATCTCATTTTGCTGCTAAAGATTACATTTTCTCTCAAGTGATTATCATAGTCCATAAAGTCACAAATCCTTTCCTGAATTGCAACTTATTGTTACAACTGCTGTAATCCATATTTTTATATTAACAATGGATCAAGTGACCATTTATAACTTGAAAGGTGTTGCTCACAGTGAAAAACCAGAAGATTATTACTTGACTCTGCAGTTCACCTCAGTTTTGTGGAGCTTTATAGCATATTTCAGCTCATTGTTTTTGGTTTTACAGCTTGTAACTTTACTGGTTCAGTCTCCGGAAAATAAAAAAGCTCCAGAAACCCACTGTATGTGACCAGTTAGCGACTAGCTGGTGAACATAGTGGAGCATTTTGCTGCTAAAGAGCTGCAGTACATCTCTCAGGAGTTGGTGGAGACCAAAAGAGAGTTAAAAGGAGAGCTAATAATATACTCACATACATCAGATGGACTCAAACGCGACTCAAATGAATGCTTGAGTTCCTCTGTGTCTGCTGGATGAATGCAACTGTTTGCTTACATGTTACCATATCGACCCATCTCTCTCACTGCCGTTTTTTTTTTTTTATACATCCATGGCCTCTTCCCTGTCCTGTGCACGAGTGTGAACGGAATAGTCTTGTGTGGCTCAGCCCGAGCCACTTTGTTTGTTCCCCATTTCCAGAGCCAGGGCTGTATATGAACACCGGTTTTTATTTCAGCACACGCACAGAAAGGACCTTGAGGAGATATTCGCTGATTTTGACAAAAAAAAGTGTTTTAGATTACATCGCAGACTCCACCTTTAAGTGTTTCATAGTGAACTTTGTTATTGAAAGGAGCTTTTGCAGAAGGTCTAGACGTAGACATATTGACCTGCAGCGGGTTAAACAACTGTTGTAGAGAGCAAACGTAAATGGAAAACACTTACTGAAGTCACCTGCTAAAATGGGGCAGACCAGCAATAAAACACAGCGTTTCTCTTTGACTGTCAAAAAAGTAAAAATTGGCTTTTGGCATAGTGATGCAATTGGGTGCTATTTAAAATATAAAAAATGTGTTTATTCAATTCACTTTTAAGCATTTTCAAGCACACGTTTTATTCTTTATACTGTACATGTTTTCCTCCAATAAAAGGTAGCATACATCTTTAACACCTGTTGCTTGTTGATTAATTAACCTGCCCATTCAGTATAAACAGAACTGTGTGCTGTTGCTCTGTTTGGCTCTGATGATGATCCTGGAGAGTCAAAATGTCTGCTGCACTGCAACTATAATTTAAAAAAAGATAGTTTCTTTTAATTTCATACAGTCATGTGCAGGAGATTCCCAAGTGTGTTTTTGCTCATATGCGCTAATTCAATTGCAATAGCATGCACTTTGATTTTTTTGTTTGATTTGTCTCAAAAACCTTCATACCCCCCATACCTCAAAGCAATTATAAATAGAGAAATAGAGAAATTAAAGTGGTGACAGAAGGAGAACGAGGTGAAATACTGTAAGGGTGCGTGTTTGTGTGAGTGAGAGCGAGAGAAAAATGTAGGCAGACAAATTATATTTCCCAAGAAGACACCCAAAAACAATGAAGTATAATGTGATTGAAATAATTGAAATAAAGTCAGATGTCAGCCAGTGGCTTACAGAAACCAGCTCCATGTCTTGGTTTCACATGTCAGACTTACAGTTAAGTCTTATTTTCTTTGTGTAGGGAATGGAAAGTTCACCCAGCGAGTTTGGAGCAGGCTGTAAACAAAAAGATGATGTACAGACCCAGGATGAGGGATTTCCTCGTATCTGGTTTTGGGAGAATCTCACACTGTCGGACAGACAGGAGGAGAGATAACACCAAGATGCTGAATGAGCTAAAAGAGCAGGGGTTGCTGGGCGAGAGGGTATATTTTATCCCAGGAGATGGGGAAGGGAGTGAAAAGGAAGTGGGAAAAGGTGGAGGAGAGGCAGCCGGTTGTGAGAGAAGGGCAGGAAGTGGATTGATGGCTTTAGAGGTGCATGAGAGGAGTTCTTTGTGAGGAGATAAGGGTATGTGAGTGTGTGTGTGTGATGGTAGTTGATAAAGAAGAGAGGAGGAAGTTGTACTGGTATAAGATTCAGCTGGAACTGTTTATCTGCACACCTTTATGACATAAGAGCATTTGCACTCACAGATGCAATTAGAAAATCATTAGTTTAGCGCTGCAGTTTTTCAGAAGTCATTACTCACGCTCTCAGACGTTTAGACACACTCTTATCTCTGTTATAATTCAATCCTTTCAACCAGGAATCCCACAGAACTTTTGAAGGCAAAAAACTGCAGCCAAAAGGGCAAATGGCAGCCGATCACAGAGGAATTTTATGAACACATCATTTTTCTTTTTTCTCTCAGTTTACAATAGTACAGCCTTGGATGACAGAGCCAGGGGTGGAAATTACTTTTACACACATGCTGTCCTTGCCTGAGCTTCTTGGATGTCAATGTTACACGAAAAAATAGTAAGTAAAGTAAAAATATAAATTCATACTAACAGACGGCTAGTTACTTGCATATTATGATTTTAACATATATTCAGATATTTTCTGTTTGTATTTGGGACCCCTTGAAAACAAGATGATGCATCTCAGGAGGTTTATCGTGATATAATAAATTTGACTACTAATATATTTATTTGTCAAAAAAGTAAAGTTTTTAATGCAAGGGCCTGTTTCATCAAATTTGCAAAACGAGATCACTTGCCCTCGCATTTATTTCAACACATTTCAGAAATCGTTACAAATGCCATACAGTACTTGCAACCCATGCATGGGAACTCAAAAGCCCTGCTGTTCTAGCACATTTATCTGTAATTTGCGAGCAACAATCAAATGTGACGTTGCAATCTGGACTTGGGAGAAACAGTGAGTGGTCATTGATAATCAGTTTGAAGCAGCAACGGCTGAGATATTCTAACTTTTAGTCCCTAATATTAGTCAAGATCCAAAGACCTCGGACCCATAATGCAACTTGGTTGTAATGCAGTCTTTTGCCATGACATGATTCACTTTTTTGGTACCTGTAGTTTTCTATTTCCGTTTTCCACTACGTATCGGCTCAGCTCGCTTGGAACCTCAACCGAGGTGGTACCAAAAACAGTACCAGGTACTATCCACAGCATTTGTTATGGTAAAACAAAAAAAGAGTGAGTGGCAAAACGGCATTAGCGTTGAAAATCCAAACCCAAACTGTGATACCCGGATGATGTAAGTTTCTCATTGACTTTAGAAAGTTAATAATGAATTGAGTGACATGTAAAATCAGTGGACTGCAACTTTAAGTAAATGATCTGAATACATGTTACAACACTGGGCACTGTAGAGAAACCACGGCAAAATAGATGATTTTAGCATCACAGTCAGTTCAGAGGGATCCTGTAAACTTTTGTCCAAACCTTCCACCCCCTCCTCTCTCGCTCTGTTACGCCTTCTTTAGGTTGAATAAAACATGACTTTGGGCGCTAGATAGGAAGAGCAGGCATCAATCGGTGATGTTTTTGCCAGGACAACACATGTGCTGGTAGTTAGCTGCTATTTTCAACCTGGCCTGTGATCATCCGAGTGTCAGTGACTTGACACCTTTTAGAGTGAGGAAAAGCAGCAAAGTCCCCCTCCAGCTCTCACACACCATAATAACCCCGGTGTCCTTGATGTGACCCACATACAGATGTCAGGGGAGGGTTTCTGGAGTAAGGCCTCTATTTAAGAGCCTTAGAGGGGGTGTTTAAACAGGGGGTCTGAGTCATTGATTTAGTAATTAAATAAAAGAATTGCAGAGCACAGAGAAGGCGCTCCAAGACACCTGCGTTCCTTTAATGCGTCCCGTGAAAAGGCTAGTGTTCCATTTGGTGAGCTGCAGTTCTTTGTTCCGCAGGGAACATGCTTCTCCATTAGATCTTACATTTGTATTCCCTCCAGTGTGTGTGTGTGTGTGTGTGTGCTTTTTTATTATATTCGTGGGGTCCAAAAACCGGGGAATACAGTATACTTGTGGGGTCTGCACAGCCTTGTGGGGCCCAAAATGCTGGACCCCACAAGGTTAAAGGGCTGTTTGAGGGTTAAGACTTGGTTTTAGGATTAGGGTTAGAATTAGGTTATGGTTAGGGTGAGGGTAAGGGTTAAGGTTAGGCATTTAGTTGTGATGGTTACGGTTAGGGTAAGGTGCTAGGGAATGCATTATGTCAATGACGGGTCCCCACAAAGATAGTGAAACAAGTGTGTGTGTGTGTGTGTGTGTGTGTGTGTGTGTGTGTGTGTGTGTGTGTGTGTGTGTGTGTGTGTGTGTGTGTGTGTTCAGCCTTACAAACACAACATCACACTCTTATAATACAAACGGATGACTTTTATATGTGAGTCTCTTGTTTCATTGTTTCAACGAACACCTCCGGCAGCAGAACACAGAGGGACTATTTAACAATATATTTGGGGATTCTAATTCCTTCTCTTTTAGTATAAGTAATAAACCTCCTAAATCTTGTTATTCACAGTCCAAAATGTTAATGAAAGGGGGGAAAATGACTGTGAATGGTGCCAAGATCAACTTACAGCTTCCTGGTTTGCAAAAGGGAGTTGAAGCGGAGAGGAACAGTGAGGCGCTGCTCCAAAACTCTGTCAGACTCATAATGACTATCACATTTTCCATGTGTGGCAAAGACTGCAGACAGAGGGAATTCACTAAATTCATTTTCTGGCACTTTGCAGAGCTCTTCACAATGTTTGCCATGCATGCATATGGTTAATTAAATTAAAAATGAATAAGATAAAGTGTATTTCTGTTGTTCACATACGTCAGAAAATGTTGGTGCTCCACTTTGAGTCAAAGCTACTCTGAACATGCAGAGTTTGTGTTAATGTAGCCCACATTCACAATAGTCTGTATCATAAAAATAAAATGGTTAGAACATTTTCCGTGGTCATTTGACAAAATGGCGATTGTTGGTCCAGTAGTTGTCAGGGTGACAACACACGTCAGTGGGGCCGTAAATTGTGTGGCGAGTGAGGAAGAGGGACACTGACAGGGACTGTCAGCAGACCGTTAGACCCAGCCCGCTGTTTGGCTCATTCTTTGTAACCAATGCAGCATGAAAGCACGGCGGAAAAAGCCAGCCAGCCAGCAAGCCAGCCAGCAAGCCGGCCAACCAACCAGTGGACATCTTGTTAGTTGGCTAATGTTAGCTTGCTGACTCTGTGCCCCACCTGTCGCAGAAAATTAGCCGCACAAACCTGTCACTCATCTGGCGATAGCAATGTGCTTTGTGTGGATGAAGCATTCACTTGTGAAATCTGACTCATTTAGCGGCTGGCTCTCTGCCTCGTAATGTTACTACTCCACTGCTCGTTTGTCCATTACTGCAAAACCTCACTTCCGCGACTTACCACCATGCTTACCGCAAGTGGGTTTATATGGAAGTTTATACATTGCCATGGCAATGGTACACCTGCAAACAGCTGCCACTCTGACCATTCTTCTACGTCGATTTGAATGGGAATAGCCTTTGTATCCATTTTATTTCTATGGTCTCTATTCAGTGACTCCATATGTTTTCAACTTCCCATGTATGGCAGGTATGACCATGCTTTTATTGGCATTACCTCTCCTTATAGGCATGTAAAGAAAAGTACCAAATACAGGGCCGTATTGCAATAGACATACAGTATGTTAAAAGGAATAGAAGCAATTTTATGTCTTAAAAAGCAGTAGTAAAAGACAATGGTTAGAATGTAAAATGTTAGCCTAAAGTGCGTGTGTCTGCACGCATAAAGTAGGTCATTTTTAATCTGCTGAGTCAGTCTGGCAGTCTGGTGGTGTTGGCCTGGATGCTGGGGGTCAACAATCTGTGGGAGGGGTGCGTGGGGTCTTTTATGATGCAGCCAGCTTTTTTTGATGCATCTTTTGGTGTAGAGGTCCAGTGTGTAGGTTTCACTGTCAAATTGTCAAAAAAGTGAATCCTATAACTTTCTTTGAGTATGTGTATTTTGTTTAGTTTTGTTTAGAATGAAGTACAGGATGAAAGAATACGTGATCACTTCAACAGTTTTCTGTTACCCGTCTCTGCAGAGCACACAGCAGTTTGATAACAAAATGTTTTTGCTTTTTGGAGTAACAAAATCATCTCTTTGGTCCCTGATGACTCCTGTGCAGCACAGATTCTTCCAGAATCAGTTTCCCTTTCCAGCACTTCCTCTAGATTACCCTAAACACAACTGTTTGTGTAGTAATTTAAAGCCATTGTCTGGTGTTGATTACTACTTTCAGTAAGTGGTGTGATTCACGACCCAGATGTCAGACAGCTCCTCTTGATGCTTCGTCTTGACTTCAGGCTGCTCTGAGGTAGAAGAGCGTGCCATCCTCATGTCTGGAGTGTGTGTGTCTGGACAGATTTTGGCAGAAAAACTTCCTCTTCTTCCTGACCAGGCTGGCGTGTTGTCATTCAGACTGACAGACCACACCCCTGCATCCGACCGCAGATGTGGTGGGCCACCCAGAAGGAACTCCAACACCCATGATGCTGCATAACAGAAGGCATTTCCATTGTTACCTACCTCAGAGAGCATCCCGTCGGTTTTTAGACCGGTTTTTGTATTTTGTCTTGCTGACTTTGGAGAAAAAGTGTATCATTTTGTAATTGAACATTCTGCTTGCGGTTTGCGCTCACCCTTGGATATGAATTATTGTTCTGAGCAAATCATACAAGGTTTCCATTCAGAATTTTCCACTTTCTGAGCAGTGCATATTTTGTTCAAAAGATATTTTTTTTAAATACTTCTTGTACACTGTAAAAAATAATCAGGTTGAAGAATCACCTGTGAAGTTACAAAAAAAGCTCAACTACAAGATTAGATTATATAACCGTATTTTTCAAATTTGCATACATCTCTTTAAAGCCCAGTTTAGATCAAAGAGTCGTGACAAGACGAGTTGAAATTTGCAACTTCTCGCAACCAGCCGGTCTGCAGCGTTCTAAAACCTGCCAGTTCACACCAATGCGACGAGACGGTGTATCATCTCCATAACAACACCTCTTTGTACTTCTAACTTCGTTCTAACTGTGTTCTAACTTCTGACTTTCAGGCTTTTTTTTATAGCTGGATATATCATTTGTTGTGTCTAAATATGAATGTGGATAACGTTAGTGATATTGAGATGCTTGCTACAGTTGCATTTCTAGTGATGAATCTGCAAAAACGCGTTTTCTTTCTCTGATTCACCGCTCTATTCTAACGTCGCTGGGTGCTCCCTCTCTTCAGTCACTCTCTAGCTCGCTTGACCATATAATGTTACCGTGATTTTCTGGCGGTCGTTGACGCTCCGTCTAAGACTCTGCCATTTCGACCAGCTGTTTGTAACATAAAAATAAAATGGATTATGGATCATTTTATTTTCATAGTTTATAGCTGACTTTACCAGCTGACTTCTCTATTGGCTGTTGAAGCAGGTGACGTCCCTTACGTTCTAAAACCAGCCTCTGCGACTTAAACAGCTGAGTCGCAGCGAGTAGAGACCATGATCTGGTTTGAGTCGAGTTTAGAGCGCTGAAACTTTTCCCTGCGACGTTCTAAAATCGTCTTGTCACGAATCTTTGGTCCAAACTGGGCTTTAGGCAGTCTAACCTTCTAACAACACACAACAGACAGTCACAATATTCATATTTTACAGCCCTCAATGTTCTCTCAAAGCCACTGTTAAATGATAGAGCTTCTTATTACAAGCAACCCTAAATCACAGAGCGGCTTTCTCCACAATGACCATAATGTTATACCGACATTACCCACAAGTGACACCAGAGCAGAAACCACCGGGTCGGGAAGAAAATGTCAGTCTACAGTTAAAAAAAAAACACATTCAGAGAACACAAGAGGTGCTTCGGTGTAGACCTGTCCTCCGTCCATATGGCGGAGTGAGCGGTGGATGTGGCCAACATGGTGATGTGTTTGGCTGATGTGGGCATGGCCTGTAAAAGAACTGTCCCATTGAGATTTTCCCCAACCGGCTTTCTGTCAAGTATCCTAAAAATCTGCAAGCTCTTTAAAGCCTACCTGGTATTGTCTGGCAGCAGAACAGGAACTGTAGTTCAGTACATTTACATTTCAGACACTGTTTTAGAAGGACATGAAGCGTGACAGTAGACTGTTACGACAGCTGAAAAATGAGGGGGTTTTCGTGGTCATTTTACTACAATCTGGGTTATCTTGGAACATGCTTCTAGTGGCCTTTATCGGTTCTGCATGTTTAGGTGATTTTGCATTAACACTCAGCTGTTGTGGTTGCAGCTCTGAAGCCTAAATCCCCTCTTTAAAGCTACATTGTGTAAGAATTTCTCCCATCTAGCGGTGAAATTGTATATGACAACCAACTATATATTACTTTCTAGCCCCTCCCATTCCGAGCGCGTTTTAACTCCTACGGTGGCCGAACCCGAAATTAGCTCTTAGAATCTCCATCGTTTACACACAGCTGTTCTAGCCACTCCAATATTAACTTTGGTCTTGTTGCTTTGCCTGTCGCGTTGTCATTTTAATTCTCTTTTTCGCTTCCTTGGCGACTCTGTTACATGTCCTCGAGAATAGGTGTGATCCTCCATCTTCAACAGGCTTTAAAATCTGCCGGCAGTCGCGAGTAATCTCCCGGCTGGCATTCGTCACGGTGCCACTGAGTGTAAAAGCGCGAAAGGCGGAGGTATGTCCCTCTTTGGCTAATGTATTTTAAAGATGGAGGCGCAACATGGCTGCCGCCATTTGAGCGACTCGCTCGTATGTATTCTGAATGATTCTGAATGGCAGATTCTACACTTACGAGAATACTTTGATTAGTTGGTGGAAGTAATTACACATGAATGAGCACATATTTGTGAAAGAACAAAGGGGTTTTTGCTAAGAATCAACTCAAAAAATTACATAATATAGGTTTAAGGGGAATGACCTCAACCCTAATATGCATTTTGCATGCAGGAGTATACAGTACACCACATTCTTTACTATAACCAGGATGCTGTTTATGCTGTACTAGCAAGTAAATAAAAAGTTTTGTGAACAGGATGCAAACAAAACAGAAAAATTGTAGTCTTTATTGCCTCAAATACATTTTTTCTTGGTTTATTTTCACAGCTTCTTATCAAAGGGAAAATGTCCACTATTTATTTTATTTCTGGTTTTCTCTAACTGGCGACATTCAGCTGTTTGTTTTTCTTTGAAGTACTTGCTAGTGCTCCTTCGGCACTGGGGGTCTTTGTAGTGGTTTTCACATTTTTACTGGCACCTGAAGCAACCAGCGGGAGGTCTCTAGACATCGATCAGATGTGGTTTCGGAAACAGAAACTCAGATCCAGATCCTTGCAGCTGAGAGTCGACTTCAATATTGAAAATGCTGAATGAAAGAGACTTCTTGCGGTGCAACATTGTTTAAAAGAAAATAAGATTCAAATACTGTATGGTTACATTGTGAAGTGCTGCACTTTGTAATCATGTCTTCCAGTTGAATGGCAGCTGACTGAAAACAAACAGCCGTTGAATCATATCTTTCATTGGATAAAGTATTTCTTTTGTTGTTCTTGTGCTGCTCTCCTTCATTCTCTCTTTGAACTGACTTCTTCTTTTTGCTGATGGTGTGTCTATGGATGTTTCCTTCAAAGTTGAGCGTAGGCAGGCTATCAAATTATGGATGCTAATGTGAGGGTTATTAAACAGTGGGCCACACACACACACACACACACACACACACACACACACTTACTAGAGAGCTGCAACGTTTTGGGGTGCTTAAGCTCTGATGTTTTGCTTTGTAACCAAAGCCCAAGTCACTCCGTTGGGCCCCAAATCCCTAAACTGAGTAAGTCCATTCCCGCTCCCCATCTCTCATTGTTGATGTAGTTTTCTGGAAATACGACCTGTTTGTGTAACTGCAGCGAGCGCTGAGTCTGTGCAGAGCCGAGCGGGGCCTCCGGGCTCATGGGAGGGGGTAAGGCTGCAGGGCGGGACGATGCTGCTGCGGGCTGCGTGCCTGTCTGACCTCAGCTCATCTGAAAACCATTTTGGAAGTGTTTATTTCTCTACCTTTACTATCAGTCAGTGAGATGTCATTATCGTAGCATGAGGAGTGGGCAGTTTGGCCATGTTCTCTGTGTCTGTTCCAAAATTATTTGCAGAGCTGACAGACCACTCTCTGTTTCAAGAAAGTGAACAACTACAAAGGTTCTTTGCATCTTTCCAACTTGCACATTCAGTGGAGACTGGCTGATATAAGTATTTTTGCACTTATTAAGCCAAAATACAACTAACAGAAACCCACATTTTCTACTTCTTGCCTCTTTGCTTTTTTAATGTGTCTAGATTAGATTAGATTAGATTCAACTTTATTGTCATTGTGCAGAGTACAAGTACAAAGACAACGAAATACAGTTCAGTCTAATGGAAACTCATAAACCTGTCATTGGATCAAACGGATCTGAAAGATGAATTTGATTTTTGTGTAGAAAATAAAAGTTCTGCCTCACTCCCCCACAGCGAGGCGGCAGACAGTTGGAGCCTGAGCTGCTGGGTGCTGCAATCTTGTTTGCCTCATAATTTGACAATGCCTTTTGTTGGATGTGATACAAAGCTATGTCACAAATATTCCTTTTTTCTCTCCTTCCCATTTTTACGTGGATGATCTGGCCCATGTCACAGTCCCTGAGAGGTTCCTGGCTCTCTGTGGACGATGTGACAGGGGTTACTGGCTTTTACAGTTCATCCGTCATTGCTTTCTCTCCACCTCTCAAATCTTTAAATGATTTAGCTTTTTATCACTCCCCCGTCTTGTTTTCTCACGTTTCGTTTTTTTTCTCTGAATTCATTCTTTTGCGACTGAGCATTGGCCTTGTCCTGCCTGTCGTCATTCCTCTACTCGCTCCTCCTTCATTAACTTATAGCCACGAGCATCATGCCCGTCTGTCTCACGTGATGGAGGCGTATGGTTTCCATCATATGAAATAAACGAGATGGAGCCTGAATCAGGCCACACATGGAGCCGAGATGGTGCCAGTTTCCTGCAAGGCCCCAAAGCCATCCCATGAACTCAGAACCCTTTGGCCCTAATTCTGCACTTCCTCTGATTGCGTCATTGGCAGGTACAGCCTTGAAGTGAGCGCAGTGGGCATGCTGCAGGACGGAGTATATTCTCCAAGCTGTTAAACAGTCAGTTATTAGGCGAGGTAACCATGAAGCCAGGACCTCCGCTGCGAGAGAGCTTTCTGCATTGGCTGTGGATTGTGTTCAGTGTGTACTCTCTTCACATGTTCCTTTTAAAAGGAAAATTAATCCAAAAGTATAACTACAAGAACTAGTGATTTTATTTTAATGTCCATGTTTTTGTTTTGTGGTTCCAGAGTTATGTATAAAGAAATCCAAATCACATTTTCTCTGCCGGAAAGTCTCCTTTATCTCCTTCTGTATGGCTACAAAGTTGAACACAACAAGTTTACTTCTGATGCTTCCTAGAACATTTTAAAGTAAGAAATGACCAATTGAGATAAATGTCACCAAGACAGGCTTAGCGAAAGTAGGTACACCAAGGTGCATTGAAACATATTTCTTTAAAATCGTGTCTCAAAGTCACTGATTTATGTCCACCAACACTGAGAGTCATGCACCAGTACACACACACACACACACACACACACACACACACACACACACACACACACACACACACACACACACACACACACACACACACACACACACCATTGCAGCACATGATTTAGTGCAGGCCACCTCACCATGTCATTGAGAGAGCTGAGCGGTGTATGACTCATTCATTGAGCCATCATCTCCCTCCTGACTGTAAAACATCTTGGCTAAGATTACAGTGTATCAGAGATCTTGTAAAACTGAAAAATAATTCTGCTTGAGTAATGAAGGACATATGGCATAATGGATGACTGTTTAAGAAAACTATTGGAAACAAACAACTACAGTTTTGGCATTCAGTAAAACAAAAACAAAAAACATTTCACAAACAGCAGAGACACTGTTGGTAGATAACAGCTATCCACTCTGTAATGTAATGAAGATGCATTTAATCAAGTTCTGGACTTGAGTGCAATTTTGAGGCACTTTAAGCCATGTGTAGAATGTTTATGTGATTGAAGTATATTTTAAATGATTCTGAGGGCATAATTTTTGTCTGCAGAGAAATTAGACGATTATGGTGAAAACTGGAGAAGTTTGTGTCACTTTGCGTCCGTTTATCTCAGTGTCGCTTGAATCTGTGGGATGATGGGAATGTTTAGATACTACCACTAGGGGGTGCCACCGTCCCAAATCTTTAAAGCAACAAATAGTGGCTTAAATATTTCCGTTTTCAGTCGAAAAAATTTGCACTTTTTACTTCTCTGTTTTATCTGGCAGAAAACTTTAACACGGGAGGCCGCTTTACAATTTGTATTGTATCCATGACGACTAAGCTTCCTTAACCTACCCTTTCCCTAAACCTAAGTTGTTTTTGTGCCTAAAAGAAACCAAAATGTAACCATAGCGTTATCATATCATAAAATGGATTTACTTTTGAAACAGTGCTGAGTCCTTTCAATAGTGATGAATATCAGAAAGCACTTGCATGTAATTCTGGAGAGCATGGACATATTTTGTTGTTTAATTTGGATGACTTGTTCTTTCTGTCCCTCTTCATTCAGTTTTTTTCTGTCCCTTTTTCTCTCTTATATCCATTTCCTTCTTTCTCTCAAATGTTCCTCTGTCCTTCCTTTCTGCCTTTCTTTCTTTCTTTCTTTCTTTCTTTCTTTCTTCCAATGCCTGAAATAGTAAAAATTGAGGATATCAAGTTACCTCTCCTTCTTCACAATGATTGTTTTTCATATGGCATTGTAGAATTTTAAATACAGGATTTTTACTTGTAACAGAGTATTATCCCGTTCTGATATGCTTTGACTTAGTTCGAGGGTTAGAGGACTTCTTCCACTGCTGTAGTTTGTCTTGAACTCCTCTCTTTGTCTTTGGTGCCAGGTATAATTCACTGATTGCCCTCTTGGAGTAATGTGCACTTTGGTTCCTGGAAAGGGGTTGAGTGTTTGTTAGGCAAGGCAGGGATCCAAATCACAGTTTTTGTGACCTCAGCTCACAGCTTTGTGTTCCCATCCGTTACTATAGCGTCCCTTCTGCTATTTACAGTAAATAAACATTGTCTTTTAATGAGCAGGGCCCACGCTCCGGCCATGCTTTGCTGTGGAAATTACTTTGGCATTTCTGGGGCTAATGACCGGCCATATGAGATGAAAAAGATGATGTTTGGGTAATCCTTTGTTTCAGGAAATGAGGCTAGTGAAAGACACAGGCTTGAAGACACTTAATTACCACTAAGGTGGACACTGTCTGGATATTATTTCAACATAAAGGTTTTGCAGGAACAATGGGTGACTTCATCCACCCAAAGCACACAAAGACATTCACATTTGAAAACCCGCTGGTGTGTTGTTGTTGTTGTTTTGGAAAGGCTCTTTGTCTTTGGAGCATCAGTTTTGTTTTGCTATGAGCAGTAAAAGTGTTGTTGTCAGCTTGTGGTCTGAGCATCCTTGGACGATGGTTATTTTTGTGGTTGTGGTCGGTCAGATCCGACTGTGTCTGGCGAAGGGAAAGATGACGAATCAGAGTCCGATTTAATGACGAGCAGCCAAACTAAAGGAAAGCGAGTCTCTGATGTTAAACTGTGAACAAGGAGGTCAGTGTTCACTTGTGTTTTTCCACAGTCAGTTGCAAGTTCTTTTTCAATATTTAATAAAAAAGTGTGTCACACTAGAAGCTTCTTCTTTAACTTGATTACATAACTCCACACATAGCCAAACTTCATGTGCTACAAACCTCAAGATATTTTATCCATGTGTGAGGATTTGTGCATCTGGGTCGTGTTAGTGTAACAGATAGTTGAGAATGTGTGAAAGACGTTTGTCCTGACTGTCTCATATCCATCTGGCCATTTGTCATGTAAACAGGCCATACCCTAGGTGTCTCTATGTTTGGTTTTTCTGATTGTGTTTAATATATAGGGCTGCACGTTATGAGGGAAATATGCAATAACCTTGTTGAATATCGCGATAACGATATTACTTGCAATAGATAAACATATATTGAAATGTTCCCAGTTCTGCATTTCTGCTGCTTTCAGTATTCTGCTACAATACAACACATTGCTTGTTGAATTTAAAACAAATGAAAGGAAATAATTTCTAACATTCTTTAATTGAACACATTGAACATGAAATTGAATGTAAAAGGCACCACTAAAAAAAGAATGACAGTTACATTTTAGTGTGCAGTTTTCTGCTGATATTTTCTTTCAACAACACAAAAAAATCTCTGAGTGTCTTTCGCGATATGTTGCAGCCTTTTGCGATGTGTTTATTGCGGCAGTTTATATCGCGATGACGATAAAAAATTGATATATTGTGCAGCCCTAGTTTAATATGGAGTCAAAACTTGATTTGCTTTGTCTATTGTATAGTCCCCTATAACACTTTAGTAATGCATAATATCTTGGATTTAGGTTTTAATTTCTTTATGCAAACTGTGTCGAATCAAATCATATTAAACAAAAACAGCCCGAGTAAGAGGACATGAATGTGACAATATAGTTTACAAAGCCACATCCCATGTAAGCATGGCTGTGGTTATTTGCAGGGTAAAATAGACCAAGTTCAAACTGAGCTAAATTTGGTGAAAAAGTGAGCTTTATAGATCGTCTATACTTACATATAAACATTGTTTTAACAGGACTTCAATGATTACCTTTTAACGTGTAATTAGGACCTGCTTCTCATTGAAATGTCGTCATTTAAATGCTGTTGAAACACGTAAACTAAACAGTTACTTTTCAACCCAATTTAGCCCAGTATAACCGTAACACCTTGGATGACTTTTATCTCTCCCCCTGTAGGTATGTGGCAGAATCTAGCATAACTAACTAACTAACTAATGCTAGTTATTAAACCTCAATACGTTTTTTGTACCGACCAAAATGTTTCCAGACGTTTCAAGTACAGAAAGCTGGCATCATATTGATATATGTTGATATGAGTCATACTCTTATTCAAACTTTCTTTGATCAAACAGTTTCAAAGTGCATGTATGGCTGTAAACATGAAATGAAAAGATTTTTGTAGAAAACATTTACGCTACTCAAAGTAAAGTGAGGTGAAAATACCTGAGTTTCAGTACTGAAACTCATATTGTTTGATTAGTAGTAGCGCTATACCGATCGGCCTATCGCATTATCGGTCAATATTAGCTTATTGCAGATATGGCGTAGTGGATTATACACTATGTTGGCCGATAAGTAACAAGACATTTAGTTTAAGGTCATGTAACTGTTGACTTTCACTATGTATCTCGGTCGCAATTCTTTAAAAATTCGGGATCCTAGATTGTTTTGTCTATGTTCCGTGTTTATGTTTTTTTTTTACTGTCGACAGATATAGTGTTATTGGATTTTGTAAACTCCCAGATATCAATATCAAAAATCCAGTATCAATTGAGCTTTAATTAGTGTTTTTGTAAACCCCGCCCAAATAATGTAGCCACTGATATTAACCCACTCAACACCAGCCAGTTAAAATCTATTTTGAAATTGAAGTTGATTGCGAACAATAAATGAATGGCAAACAAGCCCTGATATCTTCTTTATGCTGATGCTGTACGTGTATTTAGAGACATCACAAGGTACAACAGAGATAGGAAACACAAATGATTAGCACATAATGTAAAACCAAGAACACACCAATATTATCCTAAAGCCTCACTCAGCATTCCAGTCCAGCATCTGTCTCGTCTCCTTATTTGTCCTGCTCATCCAGGAAGTGACCCACTGGGAAATGAACAGCAAGCAGGTCGCAACCCCCGATAAAGCCTCGGACAGCCCACTGGTGTGTCGACACTCGGGGGTTGAAGAGATTACAGCTGCTCCATCTGATGTCTGTGTGCTCATAGAGGAGCTGTGAAACTGAAATCTCTCTCTTTGTTGTTGTGTTGTTGGCCATGTGTTTTGTGTTATGTCAGGTGTCCTCCATATTGATATGGATATACATATATGACAGCCAACGCAAAATTCTCCACTTCTCCACTGAGCATTTGAAGATCACCAGTCAATGAGCACTGAAATGGAAAAGCCTTTTGCTTGTGCAATAGTTTATCCCCTTACAAAGTGTTTTGGTATCATTTCAGTGCAGCAGATTTGTAAACACTGTCAGCCTGTTTGGATTGGAACAGCAAATTTGGGCAGCAGTGCTTTGATTACTATGAACTGATGAACTGATATGCTTGTTTTTTTGTGGAAGCATGCATGGGCTGACACTCCAAACATGTCAGCAGTCATGAATGATTCAGAAGTGCAATCATTTATCGTGGCTGTATTCCCAGAGTGCACTTCTCTCCTTTCAGTCACCGGTGGCGAGGGAAGACTTTGGTGACTCCTCATACACAGCTGTGTTAGCTGCTTTGTGCTTAGTAACTGGCTCCATACACCCAGAGCTGGAGCTGAGACAAATGTCTTTTATGTATACACACTTGGTAATACATTTTAAGGAGCCCGTTGAGGCTCTTTACATGATTAAGACATGAGCATCAGCCATGTTTTAGGGCTCTAAAAGCTAAGTTCACTCAGGTGTGTGTGGTACAATACATAAGCAGACAACAACACACCACAAAGATCAAAAAGAACGTTAATCTCGCGATAAAAAAATTGACGCCGTTAAAATGGGTTTGCGTTAACGCCGTTAATAAGACGTTTAACTGACAGCACTAATTAAAACCCTTTTCTGAGTTTGAAGCTGCTATAATCAATATTTTTATATTCACTATCAAATGACCATATATTGGCCAATAGTATTTTTGTTCAACATAAATAACAAAACCATCTTAATACTGATTCCTTAGAACTCTGGTGGAAAAATAATATGTAATGGTGATTCTTTTTTCATTTCTGTAATTTCTTAATTTGTACCTGCATTAAGCTTGCACAGCAGCAGCTTTA
Organism: Sander lucioperca; assembly: GCF_008315115.2. NCBI lineage: Eukaryota > Metazoa > Chordata > Actinopteri > Perciformes > Percidae > Sander > Sander lucioperca. The sequence goes on along the minus strand of NC_050195.1, from coordinate 19,327,920 downwards.
GGCAGATGAAGTAAAGTAGGTCTCTGTTTTGGTGGTGGTGTCATTTGAGTTGGAATCAAAACCATAGAAGGATTAAATTTAAAACCCTTTTTAACTCAGTTAAAACTTGCCCACTCTTTTTACCGTAAATCTCGTGTTCTCTCCGGTTGGTCGGACGCTGAGGAGGTCTCCCTTCCAGCTGGACTTGGTGTTTAACTGAGGTCTAACACTCGGTGATCATTAACAATCCCTTAACACCCATAAGAATGAATCAAGTTGTTAACTTTGGCATCTAAACTCCCATCGAGACCCCTGACGAGCCAATCAACGCTGCATTTTTAATTTATTGAAGTATTACCTCATGTATAAAACTAGATGTGTGGTGAAATGTTTGCCGCTAAATGGTCCTGGCTCTTTACTGGTTGATGAATAATGCCCTTGTAATTGACTGGCTTTCACATGGTGATAGTCATGTATTGCACTCTTTGTGCTGCCATGTTGAATAAGAGCTATTCCTTCATATTGTGTTTGTAAAGTGAGTTTCATTCCAGGTGCATGAAAACCACCCCCAACCTTTCCACACACTTCCTGAATTGAAAATAAAATGCAGCTGTGTTCCCGTCAGCGCTATGGATCTCGCCACTCATCTGTCATGAAAGACATCCTCGGAAAGAAATATTTCACAAGTGTCCCCACCAGCTAAGGCCTTTTAGTTTGACTCCAAGTCAACTGAAGCTGCAAGAAGAGAACTGGAAAAGTGCAGATTCACACAGAGGCAGTATCTAATGTTAAACAAAAGTACAACACGCATGGTTTACTTTCAGTGCTTCTCGTGTAAAACTCATGAAGTCTGAATCTTTGTGCATACAAAACAGACATCAACTGAAAAAGAGGAAGTTTGCTGAGTGAAGACTGAGTGAAGGAAAATAAGCATGTTGCTGAGTGTAAACAAATCAGTGGGGGGGAATGTTTTTGTGTCCCCTGCCCCTTCACCACCCAGGCCCTAAGGGAACTGCTGGACTCTTAAATGTAGACTCCAGGGCTGTTTGTCCAGATGTGGGACTCCTGGACATGGAGAGTCTCGAGCTAACACCAACTCTACCCAGCATGTCCTTTTTTTAGACCCCTCTGCTCCAGAAAAAAAATGTATTGGATCATGCAGTCTTTCTTTTTACACAGGGATCCAGGAGGGCACCCAGTGCACTAAGTGTAAGAATGAATGGGCGCTGAAGACCTCCATAGCTCTGCTCTATGTGCTGTGTACTCTCCTCACCATCGCTGTTGCTGTGCTTGGATATAAAGGTAAGACGGCCCAGTGAACTACACTCTACACTCTCTTCCATCACTGTGAACTGATGGGTACAATTATAGGATGACAAACATTTTTAAACATCACTTTGGTGCTGCAATTCGATTTCTAAAATGTTGAAATGATTTGCTTACAGTGTGCTGAGAGAGTGGGCGTCCAAACATATCTTTTGGTTTCTTTTCATGCTGCCAAGAAATAAGAGCTTTTCTGTTTGATGTGTATGAATACACTGAGAGAGTGTGTGTGTGTGTGTGTGTGTGTGTGTGTGTGTGTGTGTGTGTGTGTGATAGAGCTCATCATTACCAGAGTGGCCTTCTGTGTGCCCTAGCATGACATGAATCTTCTTTGGCAACATTTTCTTTTCATTATTGAAAGGCAATAGATCAGTAATGGAAAATATGAGGAGAGGACCACCACACCTATAAGAAAAAAGCTGCAGTCTTTCTCTCTGAAATCACTCATACATACAGATACTGGGTCAATTCACCCAAAAAACTATTTCCAAAACAATCTTACTTAAAGAAACAGTTCCACACTTTGGGAGACACCACTCTCATGTGGTTTGTCTGTACGTTAAATATGAAGCTACAGCCAGCAGCTGGTTAGCTTAGCTTAGCACAAATACTGGAAGCAGAGGGAATCAGTTAGCCTGGCTCTGTCTAAGGGTAACAAGATTACCAGCACTTCTAAAGTTGAACATTGTTTAATCTCCAGTGGTTGCCTGGCAACATCATAGTGACGACAAGGCAGAAAGTTACTACCCCTGAGAAAATAGTTCAGCACTTGTTATTAATACTTCAACATGTTAATTAGTGAACTTTAGAGGTGGTGGTATGCAGATTTTGTTACCTTTGGCTAGCTGTTTCTTCCTGTTTCTCCCTGTTTCTAGTCTTTATGCTAAGCTAAGCTAAATGGCTGCTGGCTGTGGCTTTATACAGTATTTAGCTTACAGACATGAAAGTGGTATCAATCTTCTCATCTAACACTTGGCAAGAAAGCGAGTAAGTGTTTTTCCTCAAATGTTGAACTATTCTTTGAATGGGAGTGGTATGTAGCCATGCATATACCATAGTTTGGGTATTATTTGTCCAGGTTTTGAGATAACTGTCTATCTATCGGTTTCAGCTGCTGGCTCAATACAATGGAGTTCAATTTTCATTCATTGAATTCATCAACAGCATCTTTCCACAGACCTCATTGTCAACTATTTTTATATGGACTATTTATTCAGTAGAAAAAACTGTTCACAACGTCCCGTAACTGGGACACTGATTTTCATTCAACTCCATTGTATTGAGGTGGAGACAGAAAATGCATATTTTGTTGTAATTTCAGTGCACAGACCCTTTAAGTTTCAACACTGACCCCTCTCTCTGTGCTTTCTGTCTCCACTCCACAACCTTCTCTCAGTTTATTTTATGAACACCTCCAAAGCTCACTCCTCCGGGAAGGGCCTTCAGGCTTTGTGGAGCTGAACGTCCTGTTTGGCTTTTTCACATTTTTTCCAGGTCGGGAAACGGTCTTTCAAAGAATTGAACTCTGCATGTTCCTGCTATAATTGTGCAAAACGCTCCAATATGCGACTGCGTATGTCCCCTCCTTGTGTTACGGTTAAGGTTTGTGAAAGTTAACATGTTCAGGGGTTATCTGTGCGTCTTGAGTGCAAAAACAATGATGTCCCCTTACTCTCTGAGCTCAGTTAGCCCTACTTGTTCCATAGTGCATTTTTTCATGCAGGCCTAATTGATCCCAGATGAGCAGTGAGTGAACTCAGAGCAACTCCAGCAGAACCCACTAAAATTGGGTTTTTACTGGCACTGAAGTAGTGCTCTGTCAAGGGAACCACAGCTCAGGCTAAACACACTCCTAGCTCCAGATGGTTATGTAGTGAGACCCAGAGTGCTCTATGCACTTAACATGTGTACTTCTCTCTGTCCTCCATCACGGACCCACAGAAACGTCCTCTATGTGACTCTTTTGTTTTGATGCAATTTAACCTTAGAGGTTTGGCCTGGATTCAGTGTCCTCTCTCTCCTACAGCCTTGTTGTCTATATTGTTGTCTACAGTTGTCTTGATTGACACGACCAAAAGCATGATGAGGTCATTCTTTGGACTCTGGAGGATTTAAATCCCGCTAGTTTTCCCTAAAGACAGTAAGAAAAGAGACTGGAGGAGGACATAACCTGTGTATTTTACTTCACTTCCTATGTGAATGTCCTTTTATTCTCAAACCTCTCTTGGTCTGGTATGACCAGTAGCTTATAGTGGCTAATGTTAGCAAACTTTAGTTGCTGTGTAAGTTTCTGACTTTGTGACTCTTCTCTACTTGTGCTACTGTTACGCTATGCTTTAGCATTTGACAGTCAAACAGTTGAATGTTTTTTATCACAAAAGTAAAAAACAAGGCGTAAACACACCGTACCTCACTGGGAGGCATATTTGTTTTTTTCCTGCTTGTGGTCCCATTACACTCACACTCTTTCAGGTCACCTGAAGAAGCCCTGACTTCACCTTCTGGCCAGCTGCTGTTATACTAGCTTCTGTGACTCAGTGCAATCTCTCACTAAACATTTCTTTCAGCAGTCTTTCTGAACACATTAAATGAGTCCCTCGGGTGTACTATCCATATTCTTAGACAAATGTACTGCAGCACTGGCTATTAGAAGGATTTAAAGTTAAATAACAGTTAATTATTTAACATTTTGCTTAAGCATTTGTAAAATACCTGCAGAGGAGTTTGCAGATACTATCCAATCCTGAGTACTGCCAGCAGGTTACCTTTCAGGCTTCAGGTACAACCACCACCAGTAGTATTAATGAAAGCCACAGGTTTATATGTAGATGCATTTCCACTTCATTTGTAAATTTGACGTCAAGCATTTACTCCTCTGTCCTAACAGTTGTACTTTCAGTTGTACATGGAGTTTTGAGATTGCCCTGTGGCTAAAATATAAAATAACCAAAGCATGGAGTGTACAATTCAGTCGCTTCATAACTATTTTTACTATTTCTGACTTCATATGTATAAGGAAGCTGGATTTTACAAGACAACCCGGGCGGTTTTAAGAACCACTCACACAAGAGCTGGAAAGAGTTCAAACTGGGTACACACCAGCTCATTTTTATAACACATATACCTATAGGGTTTCTGCCAAAATAATGCTTTTCCTCTGCAGCCCTGTTGCAATTTCAACTTCTTTGCATGTGTGTTTTATGGTTCATTTTGCCACAGTATGATGCAATGAATCTTCCAGAAAGCCAGTTCACGAACAGAACATGTGGAAAAGGCCCAGAAATGTCTGTGTTTGGGAGTCCGCTTGTGTTAGTTTCAGTTTCCAGGCTAGTGCACGCGTGAGTGTCAGTGAAAGAAGCAATGTGCCCTAGGTGTAGCCTATGGTTTGGTCTGTGAACGGGAAGTCAAAGTGTCTTTGTACTCTGCAACTGTACGTTCTGTGTCTGGAAATGTGTCCCATTTCATTTTATGTGTGGAACATTTCCTGTCAAACAGTAAAAGATCTTTTTTACTTGCAGTCTGCAAACTAAAGAATAATTTTCTATTACTTTTGAAGTATTAAACCTAAAGAAATTGCTGTGATATAATGTGTTAATTAAGGAGCTTTAGAAGTGCTGGTAGGCTGACTTCGTTACCTTTGGACAGAGACAGGCTAGCTCTTTCTCCTTGTTTCCAGTCTTGCTAAGTTAAGCTAACCGGAGGCTGGTGGTAGCTTCATACTTAACTTAACAGATAGACATGAGAGAGGTAACAATCTTCTCATCTAACTCTCAGCAAAAAAAGCAAATACACATATTCCCCAAAATGTCTTGTTTTGCTATAAATTCTATATAGATGGGATATAAAGTAGTGGAAATTAAGGCCAATATTAGTGCTAAAATAAAAGGCTCTACCTGCGTCTTCTTTTGGAGGGATGGATGGATTTGAAGAAGCTCATGTTGTCTTTCTGGTGATTTGAAAGCCTTGTGACTGGACTGTTGTCTTAACTGTTGGGAACAAACAGCTGGGGTGCAGCTTCCCAGCAGAGGAGCCCATGCAGTTCCTAGTTAGAGGATGTGTCCCCCTGGCGAAGCTGGTGGTAGAAGTGGGCTGATTTCCTGGAATCCCAGACACATTCCAGAGGAAATGAACGATGGTGTCGCCTGTGGGGGCGTGAAGAGCCTCCCTGCCACAGCGTCTGTCTACTCTGGGCTGTCTTTGATCCGCCTGTTTACTGAAGACCCCAGGTCACTTCCTGTCCCCTAGGGCCCTCGCCAGTGTCTCCCCATGTACCTCCAACCTCTGTGTCTGTCATTGACCACCCACTCCATCTTTGCTGAATCAATGTTTCTTCCTCCCTCCTCCTGTCTCTTTCGCAGTGCCTACCTTTCTCTGTCTCTCACCCACAATTTAATTCCAGTCCAACTCCAAATTCTGCTTTTTCTGTGTCTCGCTTCCTTCTGTCACACTCTAAATCTGTCCTATCCCAAGAGATTACATTAATCGAGTCCAGCATTATTACATGCCTACCAGACATGTAGACACATCTCTTATAGTATCTGTCAGTGGTTTCCTTTCTGATCCCTTTTATATATGATGTCTGTGGTTGCAGGCAATTCTGGTCTGTTAATAAAGGATGGAGCCTGTGATGAGACTATGACACTAACCTTTGTCCTACCTGTCCTGTTTTTCTTCCAGTGGTGCAAAGAGTTGACAGTGTGTCTGAAGGTATTGCAAACTATGGAGGAAAGATAATGGCTGTTGAGACTGATTTGAAAAAGCTTGGTAAGTATCTGGGTTTAAATTGAAGTAAAACCTACAGTGAGGGCCTGAAACATTTTTGTAATTTATTGTACAAATCTCCGTCATCAGATGATCAAGCAGGGGAGAAGTCGGAGAATACCACCACAGAGATCCAGGCATTTAAGGACAACATCTGGACTCTCCAGAGGCAGCTTTCTGCAGTGGAGGAACGCATCCACAGCGATCAAGTTAAGCTGAGTCAGCTGCAGAACATTGGCTCAGACATTCAGAAAAGCCAGGGCTCTATTCAGGGACTGCTGGATAGCAACACAGCCACCTTGCACTCTGTGAATGGCACCCTGCAGTCTTATGGCGGCACCATTGGGGGTCTGCAGGACGACACAGCCCGGCTGCAGAGAGAACTCCAGCAGCAGGTGAAACTTCAGGACCAGGCGCTGCTCAGCATCAGCAGCCTCAACTTCACACAGGCCCAGCAGAGAGGCCTCATCGCCGTTCTGCAGCGCTCAGTGGATGACACCAGCCAGGCCATCCAGAAAATGCGCAATGACTTTCAGAGCCTCGAGCAGAAGGCCCGGCAGGCGCACTCTGATACCGAGTGGCTTCGTAATAAGGTGGAAAACCTGCAGGTCATGGCCAGTAACACCTCGGCTCTTGCAAAAGCCAACAACGACAGCCTGGAGGAGGTGGGATCACAGCTGGCTTTCATGGCCAACCAGCTCCAGAACACCAGCAGCCTGGCTGATGCTCACGACCAGACCCTGAGGGAGATCATGGACCGGCAGAGGGACTTCGGTAACCTCACGTCCACCAAGTTTGACCGGCTGGAGGTGCGGCTGGATGAGTCGGAGCAGAGCATGGACCGCGTGACCGGCAACATCAGCTTCACCACGCAGCTCCTGGGCGCCATCAACCTCAACCTCAACGACTTGCGCACGTGTTCCGAGACCGTCGGCCGTCACTCGGACTTCTTGCTGAACCTCAACAGCAGCGTGACAGACGTGAGGACAGATGCAGCCAGTCTGAGGTCCCAGCAGGAAGAGCTGGCAGCACGGGTGGACAAGGAGGTCACCAGCCTCTCTATTGTCATGGAGGAGATGAAGCTGGTGGACAACAAGCACTCCCAACTAATAACCAATTTCACTATTTTACAGGGTGAGGGATGCAGTGTTGTACTAATGAAATGTTTGTTTTAAAGTTAAAGACTTTAGTTAGATAAGAAGATCAATACTATAATATAAGCTTTGGTGTCAATCTTCTCATCTAACACTTTTTGTCAATGTGGCGCTATTCTTTTTAAAATACTTCCACTAGCTTACAGTTTGTCCCATTTTTCAGGTCCCCCTGGTCCCAGAGGACCAAGGGGGGACAAAGGACCTCAGGGACCATCTGGTCAGCCTGGCCAGAAGGGAGAGAAAGGGGAAAATGGTGGTCCAGGGATACGAGGACCCAGAGGAGAGCAGGGTTTCCCCGGACCATCAGGTCTGCCAGGGTTAAAAGGCCTGCCAGGCGTATCTGGCAGCCCCGGATCCAAGGGCTCCCGAGGGTCAGGAGGAAGGGCCGGACCTCCTGGAGCTAAGGGAGAGCCAGGTACTGCCGGTCTGCCTGGAAGAGACGGACAGCCTGGTCCTCAGGGGGCACAGGGCCCACCGGGTATCAGAGGCGCAATGGGACCAGCTGGTGAGCAAGGGCCAAGGGGACTGCTGGGACCAGTGGGGCCCCCAGGGCCACCAGGACCACCGGGACAACCAGGGATTCCAATCCGGGCTCCGTTAATTCCTTTGGGCCCTGTGTCTCTGCAGGATGAGGCAGTAGCTCCTACACTCTGGGCCCCAGGTACGACTTTAAGTCTTATCACCAGTTGTAACGTTTCTGTTGCAGTTTTACATTTCAACACTTTGCTAGAATCAATTTACGAGATCCGGAAGTATTGAACTTAATCAGCTAGCATCAATGTACATTACTCAACTAGAATATTCCCACGATGGCATTTGTTTTTATCATTCCAGAAAAATAATACAATATTACTCAGAATGAATGGCGCGATAAAAGAATAGTTTTACGTTTTGTGAAATAGCGTATTCACTTTCTTGCTGAGAGTTAGATGAGATGATTGATACCACTCTAATGTCTGTACGGTAAATGTTAGGCTAGAGCCAGCAGCTGGTTAGCTTAGCTTAGCATAAAGACTGAAAACAGGGGGGAAAAGCTAGCCTGGCTCTATCCAAAGGTAACAAAATCCGCAGAAATATGACAGTAGTATCATTCTTGGCAAGAAAGCAAATAATGTCCCAAAATGTCAATTCTTTTATAATGAATACTATTTAGTATAGTTTTTGACACTGTTTTACAGGATGCCCTTTTGAGTGGGTGAACTACAGAGACAAGTGCTACTTTTTCTCTAAGGACCTTCACAGTTTCAATGACGCAAAGGCAACCTGCGAATCAACGTCTGCTTCATTGTTGATCATCAACGATATGGAGGAACAGGTGACTCTTCATGATTGTATCTTTAGCATGTAAAGAATGAAATCCACTAAAATCAATATGTACTGGAAGGGAAGGTCGACCTTGCTCTGTAATGTGAGGTAACTTCTCAGTTGGGACTTTTTCTGTCCTCTTGTGATCTCAGAAATGGCTGAAGAAGCAGACTATTGGAAAGGGCTACTTCTGGATGGGTCTGACCGACAGGGAGGAGGAAAACGTTTGGCGCTGGCTGGATGGGACTGAACCTGCTTTCGCGTCAGTATTAAATCAGAAAATACCTCCATCATAGGGAACATCTTATCCTGTATGGACGTAGGTGCTGTTTCTCTGATGGATATTCTGTTTCAGAGCTGTGCAAAACACTGCTTTCCAATCATAATAATTACAAGCGGTAGGTTTTCACTTACATGAAACAACACCAAATAAACATGCAAATTCTTGTGATATTTTCTGATTGCTTTGACATGCAAAGCATGCAAAGCTCAACTCCTCTATCCCAGCTGCCCATTCAAACAAAACAAATACTTTCACATTCAGAGCAGCCAATCAGAGCGGTGCACTCTCTTGCAACAAGAGCAAAAATCCAACATTTAGACTAACATTAAAGCTTACAAAACTGCACATAAAGGATAAAGATACAATAATGAAATGCATCAAACCAACACTGAATAGAATCTGAACACAGCAATATGTCATAAAAGCCTAGTTAACCTCAAAGATCTCCACTCCAAACAGCCAAACAAATCAAAAGAAATCAGATCAGGTTCAGGTTACTGTATTGGTACCCATAGGTAAACTAGGTTTACAGTCCAAGAGGCAGGACATCCTTAAAACTTTGTAGACCACCACATAACATGCAACACACAAAACATTAAAAGTAACATATAAAACAGACAGTAGAACATGGATAAAAAACAGTACATGACGACATTGACTTGTGCAGTTATATGCAGAAATTCTACAGCTAGTAAATGACCAAAATGCTTGTGCGTTGTGTGCAAGTAATTCTACAGTTTGTTTAACAGAGTGATTGCCGCTGGGACAAAACTGTTTTTAAATCTTGGAGTTCTACAATCAGGGACCATTAGCCTCCGTCCAGAGGGGAGATACTGGAATTTCCTATTCAAAGGTGTAGGCTATCTTTTAAGATGGCCATACTCCATATCATATCATATTATATCATATCAGATGATCCAACTTCAATTCCTGCTGCAGTTTATTGTCTTTTCCAGCATTGTGGGTTTCCACCAGACTCTTAGAATAAATACTGTAAATCTAAAGTGTGATCGCCCCCTGTTGTTTGCCTGCAGGAAGTGGAAGCCAGGTCAGCCTGACGACTGGGGCCATGGACATGAAATGGGAGAAGACTGTGCGGGGCTCATCCATGAAGGGTTGTGGAATGATTTCTTCTGTGAAGATCTCATAAGCTACATCTGTGAGAAGGAAATGGAGACCTGTACGTCTGTTTTTGTCTTCTTTTTTTTTTCCTTTCCAAATGTCACTGTATCAAGGGGGGGATTTCCTCAGAGGTGTCCTAATGTCATTCTGTGTTTTTTTCTGCAGCAAGATTGCCTGGATCGTAGCGATGTCTTGAAAGGGAGCTTGCAGTGAGCAGCTAGACATGTGGCACTGGTCCACCGACACGGCACATGGAGAGTCCATACGGAGAGAGCAAAGGGACAATTCTCCTCCAAAGTAAACCCAGTCCAACATCACCAGCAAGTGCAATACAGCAGGGCAATCACAGAAGGAGGACTTTTATTTTTTAAAGTACCAAATCACCAATCAATTTATATATATATATATATATATATATATATATATATATATATAAATATTTTTATGGTTATTTGAAATACATTTTATAAATCTGTATTCCACGTGCAACTGAATATCTGAATGTATATTTCATTATCCAAGTTTTGTAGGAAATTATAAATTCTATGAAGTCAAGTGGACTTACTGTTGTGCTTTTCATAACATGTAATTGTCTTCAAATGAAAAGGTGCAAAATGATGCGTAAAAAAACATGAAATGTCGCTGATATGCTATCTTTGGGGAACCTGTTATCTAACCTCATGAATGTCTATATAGCATTTTCATTTATACAAGTAGAAACCAAAGGAAGTATTTACACATAAATACAGAAAAATGTCACAATCAGCTTGAGTTTTAGTTCAGGACTGAACGTTTACAGTTTAATACTCAATGTATGATACAGTATTTTGTGATTATGAGATTTATTTTTCACTATTACAGACGTACATATGTTTATGAATCTCTGGATGCTACCTACAAATATAAAATGTGCCATTTTCTGCACTCAGGTACTGTTTCCTGTTAAGAAAAACACTTAAACAACACTACAAAAGATGAAGGAAACACTCACAAATAAATATGTAAAAACTAAATGAGGTGTTTGTATTTGTTGGCTTATTTCTACATTTGTATGCAGGTCCAGATAAACAGATCTGGTAACAGATGGCTTATCTGTCTGCATAAGTGTGAAGGTCATCACAAAACTCTCCATTGTAGAATTTAGTTTATTGATTTTGCACAAAAAAAGTATTTTCACATTTCTATTGTTCTTTTCTTGAAAAATTACTTTTTCCAGTAATTTTTGTGACATCGACTTTTATTGTTTCTCTCCTCTAACCCTGATTATAAGCAAAAATGTTGCTTTTCTTAGATAACCATGGGCTATGCAACATTTCCTCTCAATCATTTCACATCCTGTTTTCCTACTCAATCACAGTCAATCCTTCAGCTGCACAGAAGACTGAAATGATCTTACAATAGCACCTTTAGCAGGAGGGAATCTAACTACCTTTCTATTAACACGGACATGAGATTCTTTATGTTAAAAAACAAACAACAGCGACTGAAGACTGCGAGTGCTCACAAAAATCTAAATTGTAGTCTCACCTACAGCAGTCTAGAAAAAGCTGCTACTTTTTGAAGACTCAAATCTGTTTAAGATGCTCTCTTGTAAATTAACATTTGACATAGTAAACATCAAAGCAACATAGAAGAATGCAGGAGCCAAGCAGAGAAAATGTTAAGTTTGAGCTGCGCTCTAAGTGATACATTATGTGAATAAATTAAGAAATATGCTATTAACCGCTAATTTCACATTGCATCATTTACAAACATACACAAAAGAAGCAGCATATTGTCTAAATGTAGATTTATTGTTGAGGTATGATAGAACTAGGAGTAATTTCTCTTTTTAAACCTTGTTTTGTACAGCCACGCTTCTTCTGTATAAAATCATTTCGGTGGAATACACTTAAAAAATAATAATGCCAATTGGGTTGGTTGGGGGGATGAAGTTTGGACAACTCAGGAGACACAATTTACAATCTTCCTCCCATGTTCATTTCACATTTCCCTGGAAGCCTCTCGTTTATCCTTCACACAGGTGTTATGACTCGGCTGTGGCTCATGTTTTTCAGTGCAACAAGGTGCAGTAAGGCTGGTGAGCGAATAAAGGACTGTGTGCTGAGACATAACTTCCAGCTTCTGTCTCAAGCTCCAGCAACGCTGGAACTGTAAACATGTTTCCAATATTACCATTCACATAGGAATTAATCCTGTAAAGACTTAGGATCAGTGATTATTGCTCAGTACTGGTGAACTCCTTTCTTCCTGATTGTTATTGCTCTTGTTGGACAGGTCGTCATCTGTGCGGCTCTTCCCGTCCCGTACAATGAAGAACGTTAACAGCCAATGGTGCTGAAGAGGAGGTGGCGATGAAGTGGGGGGTGTGAGGGTGATGGTGGAGGCAGGCTGGCTCAAACGAAGGCATGAGGTGGTGGCTGGTCTAGTCGTCCTTCTCCACTATGACCTCCCCATGAAGCACCCTTCTCCTCTGCCGCAGCATGTGGAAGTAGAGCTGAGGAAACACTGTGGGAAAATAAACAGGATCAATGAACCCAGACTGAATTCCCAATGAAAAGCAGGACCCCAAGAAGCATTTTCAAGACATGCAAAACTTAATGTTGTGAATAATGTTACATTCCATTGAAGAAAGTCGTTCTCATCAGTTTTATTTGTATCCTAAATTGCAACACTGTTTTCCTAACTGTGTGAACAAACCTTGGGACAATCCTTCTGCCCATCCTGACTCTTTTGTATCTTACTACACGTCATCTAAATGAATGTAGCGATTCGACTGTTAGAAAATATGTATATCCTTGTGTGTCTCATTAAACCTTTAGAACATTGTGAAATGAACCCTGCTTCATGTAGCTTTGTTCTCCGAGATCTAGATGACAGGATTCGAACCACAAAACAATCCTGATCGTATTGTTTTGCAACACTTAATATTAAATGTGTTATGTGCAATATTTATGTATATGTATGCGATTCAATACAACATCTGAAACTACAGCAACTTTCTCAACATTTGTTTGTTATCAGCTTCTTAAAAGTAACATTTACTGCATTGATGTTGTGCTGTATTGGATTATAGCCTACTGTTATGTTATGATCTCCATCCCCTTGTATATAACAATTTCACTCTGCACAAAGATGCTATATGTAGCATTTTAACATCAGTTAATAACATACAATTGCAGATGTGGTATTGTGTTTTGCTGCTTTATACTGTAGCATGAAAAACAAAGATGGCTCCAGGTCTCTCAAACATTTAAAGGAATAGTTTGACATTTTGGTAAATATGCTCATTTGTTTTCTTGCCAAGAGTTGATTCAGAAGATTATAGATAGAATACCACTCTCATGTCTGTAGGCTAAATGTAAAGCTAGAGCCAGAAGATGGTTAGCCTAGCAGTGACTTCCTGGAGTCTTGTCGTCACCCTGAGGTTGCCAAGCAACAAAATGAGACTCTTTGTTTTTTATAACATGTTAATTAGTGAGCTTTGAGATGCTGGTAGATGTATTTTGTTACCTTTGGACAGAGCCAGGCTAGCTGTTTTTCCCGTTTCCAGTCTTTATGCTAAGCTAAGCTAACCGTGTCCTGGCTCCATCGTCATATTTAACGTGTAGATATGAGTGATATCGATCCTTTCAACCAACCTCTTAGCAAGAAAAACAACACCGGTCGCAGAGTCTTTCATTGCCACAGAACAAAATTGGGGTTAAAAGGACGTGGGATACTACACACTTGGCTCCAAAATGTTGCCATGCTTTTTAGACCCTGCTGTCACAATACCACAAAAGAAGCCATCTCTAAAGTCTCATGTAGTGGAAGATGCACAGATGAATCATCAATAGAGGGGTCATCTATCCTGGGTCATCTTCCTCTACATGTTTTATCATAACATGCCGTGTGGGGAGTAAAAACCCTCCTTACGTGGGATGTAGGACAACATGGCGATGATTAGGCAGTAGTAGTAGTCGAACGACACGTTATACTTGTTGGGGAGCCTCATGGAGTACATTCCAGATCTGCGTACGAACGGCAGAGCAGCATAAATGGTCAGCAGTTCTCCGGCGACTCCCAGGGGATACAAGACGATGAAGAGGTTGTATCTGGGAAGGAAAAGATGTCTGCGGTCACACACCTGCAACTAACACTCACTGCAGTTTAAGTTTGCGAATGTTAAAACACTCACATGGTTAGATGTCTACACACACAATCTACACTCAAACTGTAACAGTGCAAACTTTAGAGGATGAGTTTAACAATCAAGGCATGCTCCTTAAAATCTTCTTTTAAATTGTAAGTAGGCTACACTCACGCACAGTTAGCATAAGCCATTCATAGGGGGTTTTCTGGTTTTCTCCCTGGTCTAATTTCATGTTTTAAACCTGCTTTAGACCGGTAATCAAACACAATCAATTCAGTCCCCTTCATATTTTGTTAAACTGTGCTGTTTTCTTGGAGTTCCTGGTGTGTGTTGTTAAAAAAACTTTTGACAACTTTTAACATTTGAGACTTAAAAATTGGCAGCCAATCAGCAACTGACAAGTCAAGAAGCTACAAAAATCACATCGACATCCATGTTTGCTTATATTTAATTTTACTTGGGTTTGAATTCCCAACATTGATCAGGTATTCAATGCTGAGCCAGCCTTCAATCATGGATATTGAGGATTCACCACCATAAAAATAGAAAAAGGAAAGCCATTCCATCAATGGGGAGCCAAGAGAAAGAAGTTGAGGTAAAGTAGAATGACATCTAGGTCATCCAAAAAGTGGAACTAACTCCCTAATGTCTATAGAGTGCCTCTATACTACATATTTTAAAAAAGCCACTAACGATGGGCGCTGACTAAAACCTGGACAGGGAGCTGGGTATGCCTTGTGAAAAGGGATGTGATTTGGCAGATGTTGTAGTGGGCAAAGCTGCAGGATCAGGTTGTGGCTGCAGTTTGGGCCTTTGACAATTGTCAGTGCTCTACATGGTTGATTACTACAGTGACAATGGATACATTTTTAAACTTAGACGCTTAAATGTATGCACAGACAGTTGAAGAAAGTTGGCTTTACTTTATAACTTGGTAAACAAATCTGGGAATGCGACATAAAAATATGTTTCCGAATGTGTAATAAAATCACTAAAGTTCAGAATAGATCTGCTCTTCATAAAATCATTCACAATCTTCTTGGCTTTCTGTTACAACTGCCTGTCACACATAATTGTGACGTGCCTGCCTCTCTTTGTGACACCATGTCAAAGAGAGGCAGACACGTCACAATTATCTCTGTAGTATGATATATGGCATGACTCAGGGC
Source organism: Sander lucioperca (assembly GCF_008315115.2). Classification (NCBI taxonomy): domain Eukaryota; kingdom Metazoa; phylum Chordata; class Actinopteri; order Perciformes; family Percidae; genus Sander; species Sander lucioperca. Next base: position 19,312,689 of record NC_050195.1, on the reverse strand, counting down.
TATAGAAATCCTGTATTTAGTTGAGACCACAGCAAAGGCTCGGGGGAGCGTCTCAGCGGATGTGAGAGAAAAGTTGGGCGAACATTCCATGACCAAAACAGATGGTCTTAAAAACATGAGCAGCTGAACATGAGCCCCTCTCGGGGTCTCCTTCATGCTTAAAGAAAGCAGTTAAGGGTGGGGGGCAGGGAGGAGAGTGGCATTCAATATATGAGAATAAAAACCTATCCTACGACGCACTGAAGTAGCAGAAAAATTCACATTCTTCTGGTGAACCTCTGTCTGCAGAGACAGAACAGTGTCTCACTTAGTGAATGAGTTGATGCGAAATGTAAACGTCACTATTCTGAAGTGAGATAGTCTCTCTCTTGGCTGTGAGAGGCCAAGCCTGTGTTGGACAGCTATCAATGTGTACAGCTGACGTTCCTCCCGACGACTCCAGTTTCAGCTGAGCTACTGTAGCAGAGAGACTGCCACGTCACAAGTGCTCTTCATACAGTAGTAGGCAGGCATTATGTCACTCTAGAGCTGAGAAATATGTTGATCGTCATCACATTTCACTGATAATCATTGACAGACAGTGGTTTCATGTTTTATGTTTTTTTGTGCTGATATGATTATCTAGGCTTTGACATTAAAACAATTGTTGGATTGCTGTCCTTGTCAGAAATTGTTTTTTTGAGTAAGTTACAAGAAAAATCTACGCCATTATCAATCATAAATCAAAAATTAAATAATTAATAAAACATCTAAATAAGCGCTAAAATTATTAAATGTAACTTCTCTTCTCCAACATCAGTCATGTTAGCCTTTGGTTCATCCACCATTGACAAGAGAATGGCTAATGAGGTGCTAATCAATAAACACACACATGCTTCTCCCCTCTGTGTGAGTTAGGCGATACTTACACACACACACACACACACACACACACACACACACACACACACACACACACACACACACACACACACACACACACACACACACACACACACACACACACACACACAACTTCCTCATGTAAAGCCGTTCTAGGCCCGGGGAGGGCTGCATGCCAGAGGTGAAATCGCCAGATCAGTGCCGACATGCTCAGATAACAATGTCCGACACAGTAATGACAGTTCAAGCTCATCCCGGCCACGGGGTAATGGCATCTCCACCTGGCCCATTTGATGAAGTACGGCAGGTGGTGGAGCAGGTTGAATGTGTAGTAGGAATATCTGGTAATCTCTGTGATCGTCCACACAACCAGGAATAGGATTACGCTTTCTTCATTCTGGATCTTCATTTAAATCGTGAAAAAAAATGGAAAATATACAGAGGAAAGAGAAAGTAACTTGTTTAGATGAGTCAAACCAGACAAGTGCAAATGTGGGACAGCAATGATTGTAAATACAAAACAAATACAACTATAATAAAGCACATGGGTTCTTGCCGTTTTCATGCAACAGATGCTTAAAATACACAGAAAAAATTGTCTAGTAAACCCTATGAGACCTTTTATTATGGAATGATATTAATATGTATGCTGTGTGTAAAGGTAATACTATTGAAGTGAAGTTTGTGATTAAAATAGTATTTCTTGTGTATTTTTTCACAGACAGCAAAGAAAATAACCAAAGATTATGCAATTTTTCATTCTATTTTGCTCGTACAACTAAATAAAACCACAGTAGCAGAAGAATCTGTGCTGTACTGTGCTGTGATTGTCACCTGTCTGATGCTGTTGGTGATGAACCAAACCATGAAAATCCGTGAACACACTTGCACCCCGGTTACAATCACAGAAGTCCTCACAATCCCTGCAGCAGAGCAGGAGAAAGAAAACAACAACCATTACAGCTGCAGAGATGTTGGCACAATAATATACATTTGTTTACATTTTAACATAAATTATAAGTCATAAACAAAAATCATCACATACCGATGGCACAATGTCCCACCTGTAAGACAAGAAACATACAAATCTATTAATTACCCTCATCTACAGTACCTATTTAAAAGCATTGTCATTTCTCACTGTAACAAAGTATTTTATCAGGTCATGCTACGACTGTGCAGCCATGCGAATGACAGCAAACGCTATTCCACTCAAATTCTTACCTCAACTAATGCAAAGGTCTGGAAAAACTTGAGAGTCCTTGCTATACTTCTGTATAAACCCTTTCGTGTGCCTTTCTGGATGTAGAAGCGCATCATTGCCATGGCCAAAACCAGCCACCTGCAGAAACAAAACAATACATTACATAATGGCACCACTTAGTGCGAGATGAATGGTGAAAGAGTTTCCTGTGTCCCTGGTGGAAACTGAAAACCGTGTTATTAAGCTCTACATATATTGTGCACAGTGTACATTTTGACATGGCAAATGCTCATTTTTTTCAAACTCAAACCTTAAACCTACTGCATCTTCTCACAGCTCTGTTACGTGCACTTTTCTGCATCTGACAACCGCTGAGGACATTTTATCTGGCTCCTCCTGCACTTCTTGTAGTGTAAATCAACAATGAAAAGATAGAAAATGTGCACATTATGCACAGTTAGAGCAGCAGCAAACTTGTTACTGCCCTACAGTGACAATAGATATTTAGTGGTAACTATTGACTTGATAAAACAAGCCGTAATGGCATGATTACACTGGTAAAATCATGGCTGAAGTTTGAGACGACAAAAGTCTTTTGTGTTTCAATTTTAGTACTTTCACCAAAAGAAAAGATGTGGCATTACACATAATCTACTACAGTAGGAGCATAACAAAGAGCCCATGGTATTATACATCAAAAGTTAACCTAACTACCCATTAGTTCTTGCAACATTTGTGGCTTTTGTAAAACATATTAGCATATAAACACATTTCCAAAATGTAACCCACATCCCAATTTCAGCAGTTTCAAGTTTAAAAGAGTCGTACTTAAATTATTTTCACTTTCTCTACAATTCTCCTTTATGACAAACATGTCAACAGTAACCAACCCTTCGTATGAGACCATGCAAAAATGATATTCCTTCACTTAGACTTGAAAATGTCTGAGTAAAGGCAGCTAAACAGTTGGGGAGGCTCCTGAACTCATGTGGATGTATGTAAATAGTGAAATACTACCAAAATGTAATCCAGGTGTAACATTCAAAAATCCTTTGAACAAAATTGTTGCGTCGTCTCCCTCTCTGAACCAACTTAGCAACATACAAAACACAATCAAATCAAAGTGAAGCTAAACAGGAGGAGACTCTTTATAACTAACTACACAATGATTATCTCACATAATTGTTGACAGGATCAATTAACAAGCTAAAGAGTTAATGGCTGGAATGGATACAGGGCTGCAACTCATTGATTAATCTGCTGATTATTTTCTCAATTAATCGTTCTGACTTTTAAATATCACAAAAAAAGTAATACGAAAAATGCCTATTATACTGTCTTAGAGCGACATTTTCAAGTTCCTATTTTGCTTAACACAATGACCTATCAGCTCTGATTGGATACTTACAATTTGGGCTGCTCTGACAAATTGTGTTCTGTATCATGTTATTTGTTTGAGTATGTGAAAACCAGTTCAGTTGATGTCAGTGTGATCATTACATGTGAGGTCAAACTAAAAATGTCATCTTCAGCTGGCATATTGAAATCATCTCTTCAGAATCAGACAGACATTGTTTTTGCATATATTCAAACAAAACTGTATATGTTTATATATATATATATATATATATATATATATATATATATATATATATATATATAAGAATAACCATCATTTTAAAATAAATCTCACAATATGATACTGCATACTCTAGAAGTTAATGACGACATGACTATAAAAGTATTGATCCCTGCATGTTGTGTTGATGTACCTTACCTTAACATTAGCCTAATACCTTAATTGCAGTGTTAGAATGTAACTAAGAACATTTACTGTAGTAATGCATTATTTATTAATAATGTAATAAATAGTAGTATAACAGACACTGGGCCATTTTCCAATGCATTGAGTAGGAAGGCCTACATTGACTTGTAATACTTTACTATACTTTCCTAGCATTTTCCTGACACTATTGATTATAATATTATGATACATAGGCTTCGTGATCTGGTTGGGATGTCTGGATCAGTTTTAAAATGGTTTTCATCCTACCTTTCTGGTAGACGTTTTAGTGTTTATGTGAATAAGATCATGTCTGAAACTTCAGAGTTGGCATGTGGGGTATCTCAGGGTTCTGTCTTGGGACCTATTCTGTTCCTTTTGTAAATATTTCCTCTAGGACAGATAATTAGTCAATTTAGTGACATATCTTACCATCTGTATGCGGATGATAAGATGTCTTCTTTAATTAACTGCTTGACTAGTATCAAACAGTGGTTATGTGACAACTTTTTGCTTCTGAACTCAGATAAAACAGAAACATTAATTTTCGCCCTCAGATAAAGCAGCATATTGGTGACCTAGGCTCGTCTGTCCAGCCAAGCCTCAGGAGCTTAGGTGTTGTTTTTGATTCAGCCATGTCCTTGGAGCACCACTCTAAGCAATTAGGACTAGTTATAAACTGTTTCTTCCAACTGAGGAATATTTCCAAATTAAGAACACTAGTGTCAAAGGTTGAGTTGGAGATGATCATTCATGCTTTCATTTCCTCTTGCTTAGATTACTATAACAGTCTTTTTACCTGTTTGAGTAAGAAGGAGCTTTACCGTCTCCAGGCTGTTCAGAACTCTGCTGCAAGGCTTTTAACTCACATTAACAAAAGAGCACACTTCACACCTGTTTTAGCATCACTTCACTGGTTACCAGTCCAGTATAGAATTCAATTTAAAATCCTGGTCCTTACTTTTAGAGCCCTGCACGGTGAAGTTCCTCCCTACATCTCTGACTTGAAACAGCTTCATACTCCCACCCATAGTCTGAGGTCATTAGGTCAGAGGCTATTAGTGGTTCCCCGCACTCATTTTAAAACTAGAGGGGATCGATCATTCCAAGCAGTAGCTCCTAGGCTGTGGAATGACTTGCCTTCCTCTCTACATTGTGTGAATTCTGTTGAATCTTTTAAAAAGCAATTGAAGACTCTGCTATTCAAGCAGGCTTTTAGTTAGTCAAGGGTTTTTATGGTTGTTTGTTTTGTTTTCTATTTGTATTTAAATGTTCTTGTATTTTAATGTTTTATTTACATTTTTTATCTGTGAAAGGTGCTATAAATAAACTTTACTTACTTACTTATACTTTTACATAAGTAACGTTTTAAATGCAGGACTTTTAGTTGTAACAGAGTATCTCTAGACTGTGGTATTGTTACAATTACTTAAGTAAAAGTATTTTTCCCACCACTGCAAACTGTAGGCACGTCGTCTAATCATTATTGATCCGGTGAGTGCCACTGATCTGACAGCTCTGTTATAGCCTATTCATAGCTGAAGTGACATGAGCAAATAAGTATCGATTCCCATCCGTTTGTCCTGTCAGTTTATCATATACACACGATACGAAATGCTCTGTTTGAAATTCACAAATGTTATGTTGTTATAAAAAAAATCTGCCCATTGAGCATTTCAGTGTCCCAGACCTGGGCTCCAGTGTCAGCGCACTTCGGCTATACTTATCACTGCAACTGTCTGCCGCACTGTGGGCCTTGACGTTGACACCATCCAGTCAGCCCTATTTGGACACGGCTGCAGCGCTAGCCTGTCACTTTAACCAAACGCCATTCATTCATTTTCTGACACTCACACAGATACCCCTTATATTTCTATATATTTTAAAATATCAAATTGTTTACTCAAGTGTTCCCCAACTCGTGTGAACTGCTAAACTGAGCGAGCTGAACAGGCACTTTCGGCTTGCCACAGAGACACACAGTCCTATAAACAGCAACACGCGCTTACAGTTTTTTAGGGAGCGGCTAACTTATAGACTTTTCTTATTAATAGCCGGGCGGGGCGGATAAACGCACGTACCCGGCGGTCATGGCGATGTTGTAGAAAGTGAGCCATGCGGTAGCGAGGGCGCTTTTCGTTTTCTTCTTGTTGTTGTTTTCCTTCTCCTCAACCGTGCCGTCCTCCTCGCTGTACGCCATGGTACCGGGGGCAGGGTGGGGAAGTCAGGAAGGGAGCTGACAGCTGGGGCTGGTAGGGAGGGGAGCAGCATGGTCATCCATCCTGCTCCCCCATCTCGCGGGACTAGTGCAACAAGTGCGTGGCCTGCCGATGGGCCAGGAGCTGTTAGTATAGTGATAAAAAAAAAAGAAAAAAAGAAGTAGCCTAGGCTACTCAGATAATAGCCTACTTAAAAGTAGCAATACCTCAGTGAAGAAAACGATGTTACAATTAAGGCCCTGCATTGACATGTCATTTAAGTAAAAGTACGGTATGTAGGCCTAAGTATTATCAGGAAATACTCAAAGTATTAAAAGTAGGCCTAAGCATCACTCCTTAATTGATCTATTAGTCCTAAGTGTGAACATAAAGTCATAGTTAGCCTAATGGTGAGCAACAGGAATTCATCATAGCTATCCTGTATTAATTTCATAACCTATATGATTTGTGCCCTTATTAAGAAGTATTACTGAATAGTTTTAAAAATTGTGTTTTAATTGTGTTGGCTTAAGGGACGATAATTGGGGGATAGCTGCATGCTGAGTGTGGAATACAACAATGCGCATGCCCACAGCTAATTACCTGTTACCCCGCTGCAATTTGATTGGCTTTTTGCCAAGTGCTGTGGACGTCATTTTCAGGTAGTTGTTGGAGTTTCTGCGGTCACCATTAAAGACGTGGAATATCTTCTACAGTAAAAATGTGTCTGTTTTTTTGAAGAAAAACTTGAGATGAAACACCTCGGTGCCCACCAGCCGCCGGATATTGTTATAAACCAAACCTCTGGTAAGAATAATCAGATTCAACGTGCAGTTGTTCTCCAGCAAAAAAATGGCTAACTGCAAGCTAGCTTGTCAGGGAAGAGGCTCTTTTTGCTTCCCTTGTTAATTATTAAGAGGAGATGGTACCTGGTCAAAATAGCCTTTTCAGGTTCTCCAGCATCTTTCTGAGAGGATTACCAAACACCAAAGCAGTAAAGTTGGACTTTGCAGACCAAACATGACAGTAGCTATACCCAAACTGACAGGGCATAAAGTGAGCAGCATAACAGCACTTTGAGGAGAACAGGTATGCTCAGTCTGATTTTCACCTGTGTTAAACTTTGTGGGAAATTTGAAATAGCACATTATGTCAAAGAGACATAAGAGTGCATCATAGAAAAGGCATATGTTTTGTGGCGGAAAATACATAGATTTCTATCAAATAAGGCCTGTACTGTACCTTCCTCCACAGCGCTGCGGAGGAGGGTCTGGCTAGTCCACACAGCATTCCCGGATGGGAGAAAAACGTGCTCTGGTTTATTGCCATGTCTTTAAACCAATCACAATTGTCTTGGGCGGCCCGCTGCAAAATAGCCTCGGGAAGGAACCTGTTGTTGTTTTAGTCGTGCAACAGAAAACTCAGATTGGACAGATAGTCTAACTAACTGTCTGGATTCACCCTGCAGAGATGTGAGGAGCAGTTAACCATAGTCCTTTATAAATCGACCAGAGTTTAAAATTCCAACAAAAAGAAAGCGGAAGGAAACGGATATTCGGCTGAAAAGAAGGACATCCAGCAGAATTTCCGGCGCCAATGGACCAATCCCAGAAGTGGAACGTCGTGGATATAGACTACTGTATGCGGACCGATCATGCTTACTGTCATGCTTAGTCCCCCCCCCCCCAAGGGTCCATTCTGAGTCAGGAAAAACCCTGGTTTCAGGTTTTGGGTTCTAAACAAGTCAACACCAAACTTTCTCTTCATTATTAGCTTGAAATTGTATGAACAGGGTCACAGCATGAAAGATAGTGTGCATGGATGGATTTTGGACTAAAAGAGACCAATGAGAAAACAACTTAATTCATCTTTTCAACTCATGCTTTTGGTTGGCTAGCCTGAGGGCATGTTGCATGGCTTTTTGTCATGAAGACACAACCAGTATTATTATCTTAATTTGTTGATAAAAATACATGTTGAAGCAGTGTTTTTGAGCCTTTGATATGTTTCAAGTATTTGTAACATCATTGTGTAGTATTTGATATTTTACAGTTATCACATTTTGCCACTAGATGGCAATGTTTAAATATGAGAAGAGCCACAAGTGCCTTGGATGTTGCTTTTACTGTGAGTCCATTTATGTTTGCTGGTTTGGGAGAATGTTCAGGTAGAATATATGGTATAACTAATGCAAAGCTATGTATTTTAGATGCTCAGAATAATGTAGGTAATCTATTATGTGTAGCAGATTGATAAAATGGGGTTTTAGCTTCAAAAGCACTGATTAAAGTATGTTTTTTTTTTTTTTTTTTTTTTTTTTTTAAGACTAAATCATCTCACTGAGATGTCTGTAGTACAAACATATCCTTCAGGGTGTGGAGTGAGACAGCCTTTGTTTTTATCCTGTATATAAAGAGAGTAAAGAGCCAGTCACATCACCGTCACACCGAGGTATACAATGCCTAGTGCAGTGTAAGCAGTTGGGTGAGCAGAGAGCTAGGGCTGTGGTGTGTGGAAAATGCTAGTGGAGGCAGACAATGCACTGGTCCGAGGCCTGACCAGCCCTCAGAGGGACAGGGGTTGCCTCACTGCGACAACAGCCCCGTCTCCCTCCCTTCTTTTTCTTTTTTTGAGCTCCACAGCATGGGCTCGGGGAGGACGCTGAAGTTCGCCCTGTGCGAGGTGCTGCAGTTTGCAGGCCTGTGCGTGCCACTCTTCATCGTCATGCAGAGGTTCGCCGTCATCGTAGCAAAGGTCAAAACATCTATGCGGCCCCCCGGAGATGGCAGCACGGCCTACTGGTTGATCGTGGCCTCCTCCATTGCCTATGTCACCTCCACCGCCCTGCTGGTCTGGGTACCCATGAAGTATATGGTCTTTGCAAAGAAGAAGTGTCTCATTGGGAGGAAGAAGTGGTGAGTTTCTCCTGAGGTCAGGGGCCTTAGCTGTGTATGGTCAGCAGCTGGGACGGCAGTGCAGCACTGACTGAGATCTGACCAGCTGGTTTGTCTGTGGCTGGTTTGGACTGCACTAGGCTGATGAATACCATGAGTTAGCAAGTCCTGCAACTGACTTTTGTCTTCCTTCCTCACTTCTTTCCCTCCCTTTGTCTTTGTATCAGGAGACCTGTGGCGCTCGTATATGTGATCCTGTCCACATTGCCCTGCTTTGCCTTTCTCATCGCCAGCTCTGAGGTACAACATGTTGTGGAGTGTTTGACATTTGTTTCATGTGTTGTATTAGTCTACCGGTACTCTGATTATGAACTTTGATCCTTATGTTGATACATTTGTAATAGATCCTTTTGTAGTTATTTTTGATGATTGCGTTTATCATCCAAACGAAGCTTCTTGGAACTTAAAAAATACCCGCCACAACTTTACATTTGGGACCTAAGTTATATAGAATGTTGTTGGTGAGTGGAATCACGGTGCGAGGCATCTGTGAGTGGAATAAAGGTGATGATTTGCGAGGAACCTTTTGGTTCTCAGGGGATGAATATGGATAAGGAGCTACTGATAAGCAGCTTGGTTCCTCTTCCTGTCCAAACTGCCCTTGTCAAATCATCTGTCCATGAGGCACATTTTCACTTCCTCACTGGCTGCAGCCCAGGTCCTATTTACTGTTTTATGTGGCCCTTTCTAGAGCCCAAGCTGACCTTTTGGCCCTTGCTTATCTGGTGTATTTTACATAAGAGCCATAAATTCTGCTAAGATGACCAGATGTCTGCTTTGATCTGTGTCCTGTTGGTATGAAGTCCTGACTCAGGCAAATATTAGTGCTGCAAGTGATTTAGACCACAGACCCAGTACTAGAGGAGGTCAGACATCTATATGTGAATGTTTGCAGGGCTCAACGCTAACTTTTTAAAGTGGTTGCCGGCTTGGCAACCAGGCATCAGCTTTTGGTTGCCGAAATTGACAATACGGTTGCAATGTTTTAAACTGCCTATAGTTGGAGCAATTCATTTCTTATGTAACTATACCACACATTTTAATAGTGTTGCCATATAATTTCCCATCCCTCTCAAATATGGGTGCAAAAGATCACAAAACTCACAGATCAAATCAAGGTTTTGAGTCACGGATCGGATCAGTTTTCGGATCAGCACAAAAGGGGGAATTTAAATGATTATAAAAAAATTAATAATAACTTGTAACAATAATGACTTATTTCACCAGAAAATTGCTGTTAAAATACAAAAACAGATGAGAAAAGAGTATTTTACAATAACTTTGAATGCACCACAAGGTTTACTAGTTTTAAGTAAATGCAATATTTTGTCCTTCACAGCAGTGACCAAGTGCTAGTTTGTCTTTTAGCTCATAGCTTTAGCAGCAGACTGTTGTACGTCCCGCTGTTGGAATCCTCTACAGTGAAATACAGTCACACTTTTACACCGTTTAGCTGTCAGCATTTTAACCGTGTTTAATCCAGTTACTACTGTAGCTAACAGTAGGCTAATGTTACCTGGTGCCAATTGTAACGTGTTAATAGTGTTTACTAGCGTGACATGCAGCGATGTTTCTGTTGCCTGTAATGTCTGTTTCGGAGCATCAGAGAGCAGGACAGACATTTAAGTGACACCGTAACGAGGCACCGAAATCTGCGTTGCCGTTCCGTCCGGTTGATACCATTAGCACCGCATTTTAACATGCGCCGTTAACTTGAACAGAAAATTGTGTCAAGGCAAACGCGCGTGTGTGGAAAGCAGTCGCACAGCAGCTGAAATGTTGTGTTGCGCACGAACATAGTGTTTACACTCTACAGAGATAACCAAATACAATATTGCCTTCTTTTGAAATACGATTTTCCAGGTTTGTAAATTTTGATTTGTTTTTATATATAAAACAAAACACAAATATTGAACAGGTGGTTGCCAAAGGGGGCAACCAGAGGCCACAAAACGGTTGCCAAGTGACTCAAATCTGGTTGCCAAGGGCAACCGGGCAACCGTTACTGTCGAGCCCTGGCTTGGTGCAGAGGTCCTTTTATTGTTGATGTCAATTGTAGGATAGGTACTCAGATGGTAATCTGAGTAGGTAATCAGATGAAATGTTCTAGTATGTTGAATTTATGATTTTCTGGCTGTTTGCCCAGGTTCAGATAAATAACCACATGACACATGATACGTTCATGGAGCTCCCTGTATCACTAGTGCTCTTCTCTCTCATCTGTATCGACGTTGTGGAAAGGATACGCCACTGCAGACTGACCGGCCAGGGTGAGCGCCGCTCTCTGAACACATTACACAAATCTCTAACCGAGTGCTTTAGATCCTGAACTTTCCCCTGCCAACTTCTATAGTGAGTCAGCCTGGCTTTACATTACAGGAGCTTGGAGGCAACAAATACAGCCAACAGTTCTTTAAATAATTTATCCAGAACCATTTGAACTTCTTATTCTTTGACTCTGTGCCCGCAGTTGAAAAATATTGATGCACCTGAGGAAATGAGCAGGACATTTGTTAGCCATTTCTTGTAACACAGTGCTGAACTGACAGAACTTCAGCAGTGTGTTCTAAAGGGAAGCATTGACGTGGTTTGAGTAAATTTCTTGGAAAACTCAATCCTTTTGAGAATTTTCAATGTCAGCTGTCTCAGGAAGTTTTGGCTTCAACTACACAGCAGAATATTGTTTGCATTTTTACTATCACAAGATTTGGTGGTGGGTCTTTGGCCAAACAATATTCAAAATAAAATCATGCTGAACATTATGATTCTTGTCTCGTTTGGCTAATTTTCAAAAACAACCCCACGGACACCAAACTACATGAAGATAAGCAACATATAAAAGGTCTTTTCAGATTTGCTTTGCTCTGACTTTCTCTCCCCAGATAATGACATAGAGAGAGATGCTGACATCCCCTCCACTGTCCTCACACATGTGGAACAGGTAACACCAGTCACACCTATCACTCCAGCTGCATCGGGGCCAGCTGTGCCCGGGCAAGCCAGGCCAAATCCTACACCACCGGGAGCAAACCAGCACAATGACAGGAACCAGAACGGAGCAGGGGCTCAACCAGAGACCAACGGCACAGTCCTGGGGATACCAGGTAATCCTGGGAGACCATTTAGCATCTCTGGATTGAGCTCACAATCGGCGAGCACCACAGCGTACCGCATATCTCCGTACTCCTACACGGGTCCACTGAGATTCCTGTGTGCCAGCGATGCCCGAGCGGATGTGTTTGTGGACAGCTTTATGTTCTGGATGGACACAGTAGAGATGGTGAGGGTGGCAGGACATCCCCTTGTCTACTACTCAGGCTGGGTGTTCCCCATCTACATCTTCAGCTACCTGTCTTGCCTGCGGGTGGTGGTCATGCCCCACAGCCCCCTGCTTCCCTCACTAGGAGTGGCCGTGCAGGACTTTCCCTTCTTCTTTGTGCGTGTTGGCCTCATTGCCTTCTTTGGCTTTGTCACACCCCTCCTCTATCTGATGAAGAACCTGCTGGTCTGCCTGGCCTTTGTCTATTTCAACTTCATGACCAGGCTGAGGGTCTTCAACACAAAGAGGATGTTCTTTTGAGACCAGCACTTCAGGCAAAGACAGAGCACATTACAACGTATATTACAAGCAGTAGGTTGGCACAAAGGATGCAAAGATTCAGGAGGAGGTCGCACGAGCTGGCTTCATTAGTTCAAACTTAGTTATAACTTAAGTGTTTACTAAGCGCAGATTCTCTAATATATTGAGATTTGTTCCTAAATATTCACACCCAGTAACTGCCAGGTGTGACTGTTAACTAGCTAACTGAACCAACTAATACAAATAACGTTAGTTGACACAGAAGAGATATTTTGTTAAAATGCATGATGGTACTTTTCACAGGCCAAAAGGGAGCTCTTAGGCAATGTTTTCCCATATAATGTGTCAAATGACTGTTGTGTTATGTATTAATTACCTTTATGTTCAAGCATACTTTTTTTACCCCTCAAAACCCCTCACTCTCACCAAGCATGGCACTTTGGGAATGTACCTGTAATGTAATTTGAGAGTTTATAGCCGATTTCTTTTCTACCATCATAAAGTGCAGTGAATATGTAAAAGCATAAATACATGTTGTTTAGATTAGGTTTTTCTTTGCTAAGTTATATTTACAAAAGAGAAACAAAGTGTGAGTTTGTATCATTGATACATATATTTTGGTAAGATTAATAAAGACAACCATTTAAATATATGTTTTAAGTTTCAGTAGTGTGATGTATCATGTATGCAGAATGTTTTAGACCTCAAATCAAACGTTTTACACAGGAATTCATCCCATTTCTTCCCAATCACTCCCCATAAGAACAGGTTGCCTGTCATTCTGCAAAACATTCTCATCGAGTGACTTCCCGCAATCCTACATTGTCCAGAGTACAAGAGCACAATAGCGCTGACAGCTAGAAGACAGTGTCATTACACCTGTAAAACCTGATGTAATTCAAAACAACAGCCCTGCAAAAAACATACTACCTCTGTGAAGGAAATCATTTTCAGGGTGGGTCAAAATGCCATGAACAAAAGAATGCAATTAATTACAATGATGAGGTTAAACAAGATATTTATTGCTGGGCTGTTTGCATAAAATTGTACGTGTATTCATAATATTACGTCCACTTTCCAGTATTATGATAGTTCTCTTGTACTGACGCTTGTTCTATGCTTATTGTAAGAAGATCACTTTGCCAATTTAATTTATTCACTTCAAATGTAATCTGTGGTTCCTTAACCCACCAGAACCCACTTATATTTAATCTTGTGTAATTTGTATTCCGACTGATATGATCATTTCTGCTAATGTGTACTTCTGTCTGTCTCACATCTTAACAATCAACCCTTTTTCACATCTTAACAATCAACCCTCTCAAAAAACAACTTGGCAAAGCATGCATTTTGCGCTTTTCTTTCGTACATGTCATGCTACACCTCATTGTTTATTTGCTCTAATCAGTATTTTTTTATATTAACAATTGATGAATTGACTGTAATGTGAAAGATGTCGCTCATAGGGACAAACAGGCAGAGAATTATTACCTAATTCTGTAGTTCCCTTCAGTTTTACTAACCCTTTTCAGTCTGGTTTAGATCATTGTTTTGGTTTTCTGGCCCACTTTCATCAACCCAGTTTCCAGCCAGTAGCGCGTAGTGAAAATAATTTGATAAACCGACTGTACACTACCTTCTACTACTACTGCTCAGCACCAAACAACAAAAGAAAGACAATGTTTGCGATTAGCTTGTGAAAATAGTTGAGCATTTAGCAGCTAAAGAGACAGATATTTCCTTTAGGAGTTGGGTGAAACGGAGCTAAAAAGAGAGAGAATATTGGATATACACGACTCCAAATGCTCCGTATCTGCTGGATGTATAAAGACAAATTTGTTTGCTTGCACAAACAACTTTAAGGTCCTATTATGTCACTATTGTGTTTTTAACTTGTTCTTCTGCCTCCAAGTGGACAAAAAATCCATTAATGCAACTTTACATTAGGAGTTTTATCTTATTTTGATTAGTAAAAATACAATCCAACCCTACAAAAATTGAAAGGCATAATGGATGCATTACCTAGATTCAACTCCAAATGTTTGTTTTCTCTTTGAAAATATGATTCAAACCCTTTGCTAAGGCTGCATAATTTGTACGTTCAATTGTTGGCGAACATTTACATCCTGTCAAATGTAGTTTGCAGTCAATAGATGTTCATTAGAACATACAACTTGTGTTAGATTTTACTACATTTTTTGTTTAATTCTGCATTGTCCTTATAAAGCACAGTTATCTCACAGGTACGTGTCTGCTTCCCAATTGTCTGCACCGTTGCTGGGCATCCCTGCAGTATGAGGCCAAATTGGTCAGATCCACTCATCCACTCCACTCATTTCCCCCAATAGGAAGCAGGATTTCCTCCTGTCCTTTCTTTCTATTGACTTGTATCACCACTGCACTCCTTACCCGAAGCCCTCGTGGACCTCCTGGGGGCTACTATCCCACGAAAACCTTCACATCAGCAAAGTGCTGCAAACCTCATTTAATCCTCATCTACTCTGGCCGGGTAATTGTGAAACTGTCACATTTCTGATTAGATGTGAATCTCCTGAAACGTTTTCAAAGCCAGTCTTGCTGAATGACATCTGCTCTCTTGCACAGATTTAGCACAGACTGAAGAGCTATTTATAAAAGATCAAAAATCTTAGATAAAGGCAATATACTGAAAGCCTGCTTGGATAAATTAATTCCCAAAATCCATCACCCGCTTCCACTTTTGCCTTTGATTTATTAAAAATAGAATTAGTGTCCGATCCTGCTGACACCTTGAGTTGCCTTGAAGCTATCACCGGTGACTTTTTTTTCTTGTTAAATAGTGAGATGAGATTGCTTGCGTCCCACTTCCTGCCTTCCTTTCCTCTGCCAAAGAAAATTCTGTGGAAGCTCATGGAAATTGCTGTCGTTTGACCAACCTTAGCTACCCATGTGACAGGATACCCATCAGTGTGATTAAGGGGGGAAAGCACCATGTCTCTGTGTCATTGTTGCTCCATGTCCCACACCTTAGCACACAGCAGACTCCTTCTCTCATGACTGCAAAACTCCTACAACCTCATCCAGCACTGAGTGCAAACTATACACTAAGGATAATGCTACCCTGTTCAAATGTCGCTGTGGTCCTCTGTCTCCTGCAAGTCCTCTGCATTACTGCAGACATAGGTACGTAACCTTGACACATTTTCTGTCTATTCAACTTGGCTGTGAGTAAAATTATGTATGTATTATGAGTAATCGGATTGTGAATTAATTAGTTTGAAGCTGTTCTGTTCTGCTCCAGACAGTGGCTCCTTCCTGATCTTCAACGAGAACCACAACAAGTGCATGAAGGTGGACAGTGCCACCTCCATCACGGTGGCCCCCTGTGATCCTCATGCCAAAGCGCAGCAGTTTCGTTGGGCCTCCGAATCGCGCATCCTCAGTCTGTCCCTCAAGCTCTGCCTGGGGGCCACAGAGATTAAAGATTGGGTGAAGGTGCTCCTCTTTGAATGTGATGAGAATAGTGAGCTCCAACACTGGCAGTGCAAGAATGAGACCCTCTTTGGCCTAAAAGACCAGGACCTGCACTTAAACTGGGGCAACCGCAATGAGAGGAACATAATGATCTACAAAGGCTCAGGGCTCTGGAGTCGCTGGAGGATATTTGGCACCCGGGGTGACCTTTGTTCAAAGGGGTTTGAAGGTAGGAATTGTGGGGACAGCCCCAATAGTAGAATCTTATCTTTGGAAAGGTTGGAAGGGTGTTTCAGAAAGTCTTGCCAAAGTGTTTGTCGTGTAGAATCTTCCCATGCTGGAGATTGTTCTTCTTGTGATTTCTACCATGTAGACCAAGTAATCTATGGCTGTAGATTAAAAGTCATTTCAAATGTAAAGAAAGGTCTGTTCAAGTGATGGACTTAAAACAACTTAAAACAACCCTAAAAACAACTGTTTTAAAATCATAATTGAGAATTAATAATTGATTATTCATTGATCATATTCAGTTTGGCTTTTAATAGATTTCATTCTGCACACAAAAAGACAATCACATCAGACCTCAATTTACTAAAAGAGCAGGTTGTGGTCCTGATGCTTAGTTTGCTTAGTTGTGGAAAACTCTACGCTCTTCTGAGTCTGGACATAGTTATTTACCCGAAGAGGCAGTATGTTAAAATGAAATACAGGCATCATAACAAGTACAAAGTTTAATTGAAACATCCTTAAACCATAAAACATGGTGGTGCTTAAATTGAGGAGTGAGTGATTTGATGAAAGGGGACTCATCAGGACAAGTGCAGCAACAACATCCTGCAAAATCTGTAGTCTGACTGTCAGACTTCAACCCACCTGTGACTCAACTTAAACTACTGTAGTCCTGTCTGTAAATGAGAGCTATCCAACAGATCTACCTACAGTTGAGCATCTACGTCAAGAGCTGCAGATGCGCAGCCAATTAGTAAAACAAATTAAAAAAAAAATGTTACTGATTAGAAATATATTACAAATGGTACACTAGTCATTAGCATATTAGCAAAGAGCCAAAAGTATGTGGACTACCCTGTCTGTACATGCTACACCTCATCTACTCTGTACACAATGATAGTGTATCTAGTAGTCAACAATAGTGTGCTTCCGAATTTGTGGCTGTTTTTCACCATATTACCAGTCTTGTGCACAAAGTAAGGTCCATGTGTGTTGGAACAGGAGTTGCAAGCCAGGCTTTCTCGCCCAACATCCGTGGACAACCTTGCTAATGCTCCTATGGCTGAATGGGAGAACAAATCCCTGGCCAGGTTCCAAAATCTTGTAAAAATCCTTCCCAAACAGTGGCTGTTATAGCATATATATATATATATATCACAGCTGGGTGTATTCATCAAGTGTCCACATACTTTTGTCTGTCTATCTAGTAGGTTGCTGATTTGCTGACTTTGCATGTTTTATTTTGCTAAAAATATTTTTTTTTATTATGTTTAACGTCATGGTCTGTGTCTCCTCAGAGGTTTTCACGATAGGGGGGAATGCCTTTGGAGGCCCCTGTCAGTTCCCATTTAAATTTGGGGAGAAGTGGTTCGCTGAATGCACAAAGGAAGGTCGCTCAGATGGACAACTGTGGTGTGCAACAGAGAGAGATTACAATAAAGTGAAAAAGTGGGGCTTTTGTCCCACCGGAGGTAAGAAACATCCATATATATCAACGAAGAGACTGTGTTGCACAATTTTTATGAAGAATTCTGTTTATCAAACCATGCAGAACTATGTTATTTCTCTAAATGCTATCATTAAAGAGGTCAGTGGTGACAGGTCTGCTTTCTGACCCTCTCTTCTCCCCCAGCAGCAAAACACTACCACTTCCTCTCATGAGTTGTCAACACAGCACTGTCCTTGTTTTCCTCTTCTCACAGGCCCGTCTTTCCCCTGACGTTGCTCTAAAACTTGGGCAGGAAAGGCACAGAAAAAGAAAGGGAGCTCACTTTTACTATTGTTTTTTTATGAAACACAACACAGTCCTAGACAGGGACGTAGAAGATGTTCCTCATTCATCTATTTTTACAGTTTTGAGACACTTATTGTCAGTGTTGTGACCAAGTCATCTTTGCCCAATTCTCAAGTAAGTCCCAAGTCATTTGGTCCAAGTCTCAAGTCAAGTCAAGTCTCGAGTTATTATTTTTTTTGGCAATTCAAGTCAAGTAACAGGTTATGTCAAGTCAAGTAAGGTTGAGTCCTTAGTTAAGGCAAGTCAAGTCCCAAATCAAGTCACCTTTTTCATCTTGCGTGACATTTTTAAATCCAAAAGTGATTATTCGTGGCACAGACGCAGCCATTGTGGTGGTCTGGTCCGACTGAAGGCTTCCACAGGGGTCTTGGATGTTAGGTGTTGCCATAGCAAAGAGTTTGACTGACAGCCCGTCATCCAATCATGACAATGACATACCAGGAAGCTTTTTGAGTCGTCCAATCATAATTCACAGTTTGCGCTGCTGCGGCTGCATAGCATAATTGATAGTTAGACAGAAACGTGACGACATTAAATTATATTAGTTTATATTTAACAGCTAACATTCAAACTTATGACTCGAGTCAACTCAAGTCAAAGTCTCAAGTCCACATCTCTGCTTATTATCTTTAAAATCCATTCAGGTCAACAGGTTCTAGATTACTTTTACTTCATGTAAATAATTTCCCTCAGTTTGATCATTTGTGTTTCTACCATAATGAAGTATCCTCAGGTTGGGACACTGACCCGGTCACAGGGGTTCAGTATCAGAGGAACGCACAGTCAGCGTTGACCTGGCATCAGGCCAGGAAGAGCTGCCAGCAGCAGGGAGCCGACCTTCTCAGCATTGTAGAGCTACATGAGCTGTCATATATTTCAGGTACAACGTCAACCTTGTATAAGTTATCTGTACAAAACAATGTTATATTATTGAACTTTAACTGCATTATTATGTTTGGGTTGACGTAGGGTTGACAAATGTGTTGGGAACATCTCTGTGGATTGGACTGAACAGCTTGGATTTTGAGAGTGGAT
Source organism: Sander lucioperca (assembly GCF_008315115.2). Taxonomy (NCBI): domain Eukaryota; kingdom Metazoa; phylum Chordata; class Actinopteri; order Perciformes; family Percidae; genus Sander; species Sander lucioperca. The sequence continues at coordinate 19,293,577 of NC_050195.1, read as the reverse complement.
GGCAGTGGAGCAACGGAAACCCGTTCAGATATTTAAACTGGGCCCCAGGTTAGTGAAAACATAATAAACTGTGACAGGAGCAGAACATTTTTGTATGTAATGTGACCGGCTGCATGATAACAGTAAGCTTCTTGAATGATTACATATTTACAGTTGGTGTTACAAATGCTCGCATAAATTATCAATGAATTATTACATTAAAAACAAATGATACATGGATTGATGTTTCCAATAGGCCATCCCTCGTCAGAGCCCGGGCTCACCTGTGCAACCCTAAATGCTGCAAAAGCCTCAAAATGGGAGAGCAGCGCATGCACCAAGAAACTTGGTTACATTTGTCGCAAAGGAAACTCTACCAGTCTGCCTCCACCACCAAGTAATATAATATAATTCCAAATGATCTGGCTTATTATTAGAGTGAGTCTTAGTAGTACAAACCAAATATGTTCACACCTTTTTGGTTTCTATCCACAGTCAAAGACCAGCCCAGCTTCTGTCCCAGTCACTGGGTTCCATATGCAGGTAACTGTTACTACCTGCAGAGGAGTAAAAAGATGTGGAAGGACGCTTTGGCTGCGTGTCACAAAGAGGGTGCAGATTTGGCCAGTATAAACAGTATAGAAGAGCAGAGCTTCATAATATCTCAGTCTGGATACTGTAAGTGTGCAAAAAAACTTTTTTCAAATGATTTGTTGTTTTTTAAAATAATCATCTGTGCTAAAAATGATTGATTTTGGAAGCCTTTGATATTAGAGAACTTTTTAATTTTAAAGGAAAAGTTCGACATTTTGGGGAATATGGTTATTTGCTTTCTTGCCAAGAGTTAGATAAGAAGATCGATACCACCATCATGTCTGCACGGTACATGTGGGGCTACAGCCAGCAGCAAATTAGCAAAGCTTAGCATGAAGACTGGAAACAGGGGGAAATGGCTAGCCTGACTCCGTCAAAAAGTAACACAATCCACCTACCAATACCTCTAAAGCTCATTAATGAGCACATTAAATCTTGTTTGTTTAATCAGTACACAAACTGAAGGGTAAAAATTACATGTTATGTGAAGTAATTTCGTTAAGTCTCTGTTGGTTGTTTGGCAAACTCAACAAGTGTCAACAAGACTCCGAGAACTTAAGCAACTGCTCCGGGAAAGGAAATAATGCGGCACATCACTAGCAATAAAAAACCTGGGGGTGAAGTTTTTACACATTTGCAATTTTAGTAGTAATTAAACAAATGAAATGTACTGTGTCTATTTGTGAGCTTTAGAACTGCTGGTAAGTGGATGTTTTTTTAACCTTTGGATAGAGCTAGTCTACCTGTTTTCCTCTGTTTCCAGTCTAAGCTAAGCTAAGCTAATCAGTGGCTGGCTGTAACTTCGAATTTAGGAGAGTAGTATCGATTTTCTCATCTAACTCTCTGCAAGAAAACAAACAATTGTATTTCCCAAAATGTCAAACTATTAATCTAAAGAATAACAAAACTAAATACAGAAGAGCATAAATGTTACTGTACTCTTTGACCACATTAACATCTACATGTGCATTTGAAACCCTCAGTGTCAACAGATGTGCTCTGGATTGGCTTGAATGATCAGAGGAACCAGATGCTGTTTGAATGGTCCGATCACTCCCACGTTACCTTCACCCAGTGGCAGACTGGTGAGCCATCTCATGCCACCAACCTCCAGGAAGACTGTGTCCTAATCAGAGGAAAGGTAACAAATACAAAAGGTGATGAATGTGATGATAATACCAGTGGCACTGTTCTTATCTGCTGAATGTGGCCCATACAGGACGGGAGGTGGGCTGACCACATGTGTGAGAAGACGTATGGATACATCTGTAAGAAGATGGCCTCCACTAAACCAGCTGAAGGCGCCCAAGAGGAAGCCAACCCGGGATGCAAACTTGTGAGTGATGTTTAAATAGTGAGTGTAATTATACAACAAAGCATTTATCAGATTTTGTCTCACTGTGTTTATTTCTTTATCATCTCAAGGGCTCAATCAGGTTTGGTTCTTATTGTTACAACATTGGATCTGAGACAAAAACCTTTGATGAGGCAAAGCTGGCATGCTCAGAGGCTGGCGCTAACGTGGTGGATGTGGCTGATAGGTATATTTTCTTATTTATGTCATGTTTATGTCAAATTTACTCCTGACACACCTGTTTTTATGGTATTTCAATCGCTTTGATTCCCATAAAAGTATTAAAACAGGAGTTGAATGCTCTTTTTTTTTTGCTTTGTGACATCTAAAAGTGAAGATTAATTTCCATTAACCATCTAATCAATAAATCTCAGGCTTTATTTTGAAATGATTTTATTGCTCACCTTTCTGCTTTTATATGTTTTCATGCAGATATGAGAATGCCTTCTTGGTCAGTTTGGTGGGTTTGAGACCAGAGAAGTATTTCTGGACAGGTTTTTCCAACACAGACGACATAAACACTTTCAAGTGGACCACCAGAAGAAAAGTCACATTCACTCATTTCAATGTGGGCATGCCAGGTATAGCACACTTCTCTTCAGCTTTGCATGTGTGCTTCCTTATCATTTTCATAGTGTATTATACAGCAGGTTATACAGCAGCCTATGTACTGTTTATGTCTCATGTTGGCATGCTAATGTTAGCATTTAGCTCAATGAACCTCTGTGCCTATACGTTTAGCCTCACAGAGCATTGTCTGTAGATTTTTTGTCATTTGTCGTTGTATATCTTTTCTGTTATTATCTTTTCTTCCTCCCCATTACTTTTTTACTCCATAACACCTTTCTTGATCGTAATAATTGATCGTAACCTTTACATCTTTGAGCTCAGTTTATCAACATTTTTTCCCATTTCATTTGGTGTGTTTAATAAAAGACAGAAAACAAGGATGTGTTGCCATGACAACTGGGATTTTTGCTGGATTATGGGATGTTGTCAGCTGCAGCAACAAGGAGAAGTATATCTGCAAGAAACGAGCAGAGGGTGTTCATGTGACAACAGTCCCACCCACCACCCCGGCCCTGAGCTGTCAGTCTGGGTGGACTCCCGCTGCCAAGAGGAACGTCTGCTACAAAGTAGGAGGACAAACTGAACTAATCTGTGAAGTTGGTGCAATTTTAAGTACATAAAACTCAACACATTTTCTTTTTCACTCATTAAAAAGATTTACAAAAAGTCAGCGAGTCTTAGGAAGACTTGGCATGAAGCGCAGGACTTCTGCAAGGCCATTGGTGGAGACCTGATGAGCATACACAGTATGCAGGACCTGAGCAACGCTCCGTATGTTAGCTTGACAGCTTGTATATGTCAGAAATCATATTATGCTAATCAATCATTCAAGTAATCAATACTGGTGTTTTCTGCTGTCATAAAGGTTTCATTCCTCTGACCCAGCCTGGATTGGCCTCAGCCTTGGTACCAATGCAGGTTTTGAATGGTCCGATGGGTCGCCTGTATGTAGCATTTCTTTGTTGTTACAAAAAGCTTTACTCCCTGTTATTCTCAACTTTGGCCTAATTACATGTGTTTCCCCAAACTGTTTTCAAGTTCGGCTTTGAGAACTGGAGCTTTGGGGAACCAAACAACCACAATGACAACGAACACTGTGCAGAAGTCCACTTTTACTACGGGCGTCACTGGAATGATCGGCACTGTGAACACTACAGTGACTGGATCTGCCAGATACGCAAAGGTAACACGAACCGTTCTCATCATAGAGCAGCCGTCTACATAGAGCCATGGGGCGACCTCTAGCTCACCCAGTAGAGTGTGCCCCCCATGTAGACTCCTTGGCAGCGGCCCGGGTTAAAATGTCCTTGGTGCGTGCCATCCCCTCTCTCTCTCTCTCCCCCCTTTCCTCTCTAACTGCACTATCTAATAAAATAAAAAAACGCCCAAAAGATAATCTTTAAAAAAGAAAGTTTTGTTGCGTTAGTTAGAGTTATGTGATGTTAAAGTACAGCTTTGCCCTCATGTTCAAGCTCTTTCTTCATGGTTCTTGTACTTTCAGGTGTGACTCCCAAACCTGAGCCTGTCATAGTTGCACCAGGTAAGTTTCAGCAGTGACCTCTCCCCGAAACAGCCCCAGCTTCATTTCCTTGATTTACTGAGCAAAAATCTTTCTGTTTCACCATTTTCCTCTTTAATCATGCTAGCGGCTCTAGGGATGACAATCCGGTCTGTCGGTCCACCACTTTGGTACCGACTAAAATATCTCAATTATTACGAATTGCCATTCATTTTGTACAAACATTTATGGTTCCTGAAGGATAAAACCTAATGACTTTGGTGATCCCCTGACATAAAAAAAAAATCCTTTACATTGCTTTATGACTAAATACTTGCTAAACATTGTTAGCATGCTGACATTAGCACCGCTGTGTGTAAGTACTGCCTCACAGAGCTGGTAGCATGGCTGTAGACTTTTAGCCTTTTTTTACCATTAATCCCTAATAGTGTGTCTGTGGGACATCTAATAACAGTTTTGTTCTCTTTACAGTATACAACACCACAGAAGATGGCTGGATAATATACAATGACACACAGTATTTCATCAACAATGACAAGTTAGACATGGAAGCTGCTAGAGCCTTCTGCAAAAAGAACTTTGGTGAACTTGTGGTCATCACAGGGGATAGTGAGAGAAAGTTCCTATGGAAACAGGCAAGACATTTTTTTACCAAAGCATAAAAATGTTTAACATTGAGCATGTATTTTCTCAAAAAAAAAATCATCCAGTGCCAAAAGTATTGAAAACCTTGTGTGTAACAATTGTTTTGGATTCAATGTAATGTTTCTCTTTCCATTATGTTCCAACAGATAGTGAAAGGCACAGAAGGACAGTACTACATTGGCCTGACAGTGAATTTGGATAAGTCATTTAGGTAAATCAGACAACATTTAGGCACATTACTACTGTAAGAGGTATATTGGGTACTTTCCATTAGCCATCCATCAAAGTCTATTCTGAAATTTTAAACAAACCACAAATACAGATGTTTTTTTTTTTCTTATTAGTGACGTCTTGTTCATGATCTTCTTCCCATTTTCAGCTGGCTGGATGGCACCCCTGTATCATACACCGCATGGGAACAGAATGAGCCCAACTTTGCTAATAATGATGAAAACTGTGTGACTTTATACAAGAACATGGGTGAGTCTAACACTCCATACTGTGTTTGTTTCATAAATATTAGCTCGTCCAACCTAATCATTTATTTCTTTTGATTATTTAATGATTGTTATCTGTAAATTTTGCAAACATAGGGTACTGGAATGATATTAACTGTGGTATGGAGCTTCCTTCTATTTGCAAAAGAAGCAGTAATTTTATTAATACAACAATGGCCCCAACCACTATTCCTAAGGGAGGATGTGCACCAGAGTGGCTCGCTTTCCAAGGAAAGGTAATGATGTATAACTGCACAGATTACAATTCTGAAACTCTGCATAATATGCGTTGATGAAGACAAAGACTTCCTCTTACTTTCAGGATGTGATTTCAACTCTGTACTTAAATCTGTTGTGGGAAAATGTGCTCCCATTTTTTTCACACTGGTTACCTACTGTCCCTTTGCTTGTTATTCTAACACACAGTACAAATTCATCTTGTTTACACAGTGCTACAAAATAGTTGTGGGGGAGGACAAGAAGAACTGGCAGGAAGCCAGGACGGACTGCTTAAACCAGGGAGGAAATCTGGTTTCTATCGTCAATGAGAGAGTGCAAGGTGAGCGTTTTCTTTTTCGTTGTCTGTAAAGGTTACAATTCATCGTGCAGCGATGTAAATAACCCACGATTTTAGGGAGTTAAAGAATAATTTTGTCTTCTTTTCTAGCATTCCTTACAATGCAGATGCTGAGATACAAAGAGGACTTCTGGATCGGCATGAATGATGTCAACTGGGAGATGCACTTTGTGTGGACGGATGGCAAAGGCATTTCATACACCAACTGGGCAAAAGGGCATCCAACAACAGTTCCTAATGGACGTTATTCATTTATGTCTGAGGTTATTCCAATGTCAACTTCTATATCCAAAGCTATTTCTGTCCAACTTTCTCTCTCCTATAGTTTAATTCAACAATGTGATGGTCATATTCTCGTGGACTATTTGCAATGAACTGTAAAAAAGCATGAAAGACACCTGAAAAATATACTTCTATCATTAGATAACCTGTCACCTCTACCATGTGTATTCTAACCTCAGACATTTAAAATGTCTAACTAATGTACTTGTACCGTACTTTCTGCCTGATAGTCGTTTGACTGTGTGATGATGGTGGGCAGTATCACAAAAATAAAAGGATTCTGGAAGGTGGAAGACTGTGACTCCAAACATGGCTTCATCTGTAAAAGAAACATTGGTGAGTAACATTTTTAGCAAAGCCACATTATCACGAGTTCTACTGACATACAGTAACTAATTGTCAAGCATTGTGTAAATACTAACTAGGGACAACATCAGTTTAACATGTTGTGTTACAGAGGTTGTTTTCAGCTGAATGATTTGTTTCATGATGCTTCTTGTTTACACAGATTCTCAGATTGTAGTCCCAGCCACAACTGTGTTACCAAAGGCCTTCTACAAACTTGGCAATGACTCCTACAAACTGGTGGCCCAGAAGATGAGATGGGATGAGGCGAGGAGGCAGTGCCAAGCAGACGATGCAGATCTGGCCAGTATCCTGAACCCTGTCACCCAGGCATACATCACCTTGCAGATTTCCAAGCACAATGAGCCTGTGTGGATCGGCCTCAACAGCAATGTGGTAAAGAGCTCTACCTGTACCAGGATTTGAAATTGAGACCTTTCAACTTCCACTAATGCAGCTAATGTTTTTTTTCACAGACTGGTGGGCGGTTCCAGTGGGTCGATAACTGGCTGCTGTCTTATACCAAATGGGGCACCAATGAGCCTAAAAACAACTTTGGCTGTGTGTATATGGACGTGGACAAAACATGGAAGACTGCACCATGCACCAATACCTACTATTCCCTTTGCAAGAGGTCACCAGGTCAGACAATTCCTCTATTCCTGCACTATATACTGCACATAACCAAACACTAAGCATGGATAACAATGCAGTCTCCTGTCTCTTTTTCAGACGTAGCACCCACGGAGCCCCCACAACTCCCCGGAAACTGTCCAGAACCAAAGAAACGGAAAACCTGGATACCTTTCAGAGGCCATTGTTATTCCTTCCTCAGCTCAGTGGTCGACAACTGGGCCCATGCCTCAGTTGAATGTCTGAAAATGGGTATGTTTTGAAGACTTTTCACTAATAAATTATTAAATAAAATTATGTTATGCAATCTTGATAGTATGCTATTGTTCATCAGGTGCTTCTCTGGTGAGTATTGAGGACCCTCAGGAGAGCCTGTTCATACAACAGAACCTGGAGCTTCTGCAGGACGGTGCCAAGTCCTTCTGGATCGGACTTTATAAGACTCACGAAGGTGAGCATGTCTTGCAATTCCTTTTTCCATTGTATGAAAAACTGAAATTGTGAGTTTCCTTTGGTGTAAGGGTTCTCTGGGCACCAATCTGAATACATTTTCAAAATCGGTAAACAGTGAGTTTTTCTTATCATACTATATTTAGTCTTTGGGCACTTGGGACTACTTTTTTTTTCTACGTTTAATTATATTTTAGGGAAAAAAAACAAAGACTAAATATAGTATGATCAAAAAATGTCTGTATCTCAGAACCTACAAGGAGCAAAATCAAGTATTTAGTATCTAACAAGTTGAATATCAAAGACATTCACACATATGGAGTGTAAAAAAAATATACCATATGAAAGACATTTAATAAACACATTGTTAGTGTTTTTCCTCATTTTTCAAAAATTCTGACTTTTGACTATTGATACAATTGTGATTTGTTTTCATCTGATCTAAAAATGTCAAAGTTGAACTGTTAGATACTTGCTCAAGACTTAAGACCAATCAGAACAAATGTTGTGGAATTTTTCTTTAAATATATTCTTTGGGCACAAGTGGATAAACGTAACGAGCGTCCTTGTTTCAGGTGAGTGGATGTGGATTGATAACAGTGTTGTGGACTACGCCAACTGGAAAACGGGAATGCCAAAGTCAGAATCATGTGTGGACATCGATTCTGACAGTGGGCAGTGGAGTACAAACAGCTGCAGCAGATACAGGTCTTACATCTGCAAAACAGCCAAAGGTAAATTTAATCTGCTGTTATGTAGCCTACAGTAGTTTTAATTTGATCCATCAATCACCTTATTTGAATATGTCTCTTTTCTCAGTTATTACACCTACAGAAAAGCCCCCATCTGTTGGTAAGTTATTTTAACTAAGATATTAAATATGTTTCAAACTCCAGTTATGTCCCTGTTAATACTTCTATATGTTTGCCTCCTCAGCCCACGTCGTTAAAGAAGCTTCTCATGGGTCTGCTGGCATCACTGTGGCTGTAGTGCTAGTTGTAATCGCCGTAGTTGGACTCGGTGCCTTCCTCCTTTTTCGTAAACGGATAACCACCCCTGTCTTGGGAGAAAGCACCTTTGACAACAAGTTATACTTCAACAATCCAATCCGAGGCCATGTAGACACCAAGGGTCTGGTGGCCAACATAGAGCAGAATGAACAAGCATAGAAAGACGCGAGAGCAGTGGTAATCAGCACTGTGAACATGATATGATTATGGTTTCATACTTTATTTTGGCTCACTTAACTGGGAACTGAATCTCCATCAAGCCCTGTAGTGTTTTACCATTTAAAGAGGACAGGATAATGATTCATAATTATTATATAATAATTCATACAAGCACTGGCACTGCACTAAGTGAATTAGGGAGAAGATAATATAAGTGAAAATTTTACAACACATTTTACATGATTATGTGATTTGTGAAATGTGTACATTCTTTTTTTTTTTTTTTTTCTTATCCACCAATCAGATCAAGATTTTGAACATTTGTAGCGCAAGCTCCAGTTAAAAATCAAGAGAGGGTGAAGATTATTCACAGTTATCAGATTTTTCTCACCTGGGTTTCTTGTTATTATTCTCCATGGGCTGCTCATCAGCCTATTTCTGGCTTACGACATTGTAAATAGATGCTCAATAAAATAAATGAAACAAACAAAACTGAATTGTTCTCCCTTTTTTTGCACTTTTTTCTTCTGATAGACCAAAAACAGAGCAACAACTGTGATAAGATGCATTAAGACATACCTGTAAGTGACAGAAACAGTTTTTATAAGAAAAGAAAGAAACATAGAGGTGACGATCACAAAATGTTTAATGGACATGAGTACTGGCACTATTAGCCAAGCTAAATGCTAATACCGGCATGCTAACGTGCTCACAATGACAAAGCTAACATGCTGATGGTGAGTTATAATGTTTACAATGATCATTATCTTAGTTTACTGTGTTAGCATGCTAACACATAGCAGTAAAAAGTCAGGAGATCACGAAAGTCAGTAGGATTCATCCTCTGGGGACCACGAATCTATACAAAATTTCATGGCAATCCATTCAACAGTTTTTGAGGTTTTCAGTCTAAATTAAAGTTACGAACCGACAAACTGTAAGTGATAGACCAATTAGCCATTAGTATCCCTGGAGTGATGGCGCTAGCATGGCTATAAATCTCAAATAAAGGCAATATTTTAAACCTTAAAAAAGCCTCTTAAGTGGCTGGGTTGGCTCAGTGGGTAGAGCTGGCGCACATATACTGAGAGGCTTATGCCTCGACGCAGAGGTCCAGGGTTCAAGTCCGACCTGTGACGATTTCCTGCATGTCTTCCCCCTCTCTCTCCCCTTTCTCACCTAGCTGTCCTATCCATTAAAGGCAGAAAAGCCCCCCAAAAAAATAATAATAATAAAGCCTCTTAAGAATGTATCAGCCCTATTCTTCTTTGATTTATTAGAGATATACTGTGTCACCTTTTATTTAAGTGATTACAGGAGTAAGAGTGAGATGGGGATGCTTGAATTCTGCCTTCTTCTGCCAACAATAATAATAATAATAATTATAATAATACATTTATTTTATATAGCGCTTTAAAAAGGTACTCAAAGGCACTTTACAAAGTAAAACAATAACAAGTCAGTACAACAGAAATAGTAACTAAAAATAAATATTAAAAAAGGTGAGGCAAAGCAGCATAGGGGCAGAATAAAAAAAAAGCAAACAAATGGGAACACAGCTAGTTTGGTTACAAGTTAAAAGCAGCTTTAAAGAGATGGGCTTTGAGTGCGGTTTTGTAGTGAGTAAGTGATGTGGAAAGTCTGAGGTGTTGGGGGAGAAAGTTCCAGAGGGAGGGGGTAGCAACGGAGAAGGCCCTGTCCCCCCAGGTTCGGTGCTTGGGGCGAGTAAGAGGGGAAAGGAGGTGGGCATCTGTGGATCTGAGGTTGCGGGTGGGGGTATGATGGTACAGGAGGTCAGAGAGGTAGGAGGGACAATTCTGTGGAAACTTTGGGAAATTGTTGTTGTTTGAGTTTCATTGTTGCTTTATTTCACACACAAGACCCCTTCTCCAATGACTAGACAACTATCCTACAGCGTCACTCACCTTTGATTGCAAACTGGACAAAAATAATGTTTCCTTGTTGGTATTTTGCTGTGGTTCAGTGTCATCAAACTGCTGATACAGGTACTGTATATACCAGCTTTGGTTGGAATACCAGCATGAAAGTGTTGTTTAGGGACTTCCTATTGATAATAGTGAGGCATATGACCAGATTATTAAATGTCAGCCAAATATAACAGATCATTTCAAATGTAAAACAAAGGCCAATGATTTTTGGTTGTGAAAATATACAGTACATTTGTTTAGATTATTTCATACATAGAGGAAAGACAATTAGATCTGACCTTGATTTAGTAGAAAAGCAAACAATCAAGTGATGTGTCTGTTCTGTAAATCTGTTTTTTTTTTTAATGATTTTTGTATAAAAAGTTATTATTCTTATTCTCCATTTCAAAGTATTACTCTGTCAGGCATCAGCCATTCAATCCCCCCCTACCAGCCGCTGGCCACCCCCATCACCTAATGTTGAAAAATGAGGCAGCATTCTCCATGGAAACCACAGCCCTCTGAGGCTGTTGCAGCTAATCCTCAGGAGCTTACTCAACTCTTACTTCTCGTGAGAGGGTTTTAGCAGCAGCACCAATGCCCAGGAATTCTCCCCAAACAAGCTCCGGATCTTCTGTTTATCCCACCGGAGGAGGAAAACAAACCGCTGAGAGCAGCAGCTGAGAGGAGCAGAGGGGAGAACGGTTCATCCGGTAAGCTTTTTCATCTATTCTATCTCAGGTAGCCTATTACTGTAGCTTGAGTCCTTTTTATTGCTCGGTCGGATTGACCTGCAGGGTGTACAGCGTGGGAGGATGTTGGAAAGCGTTTTGAGAGAAAGCTTGGCATGTTTTGCTGTGCATGTTTGATCTTTGATGACTCAGAGATCATTCAGAATGAAAAACCTTTCATTTGAACGTCACTGCTAGTGCTTTTATATATGGAGTCTCTGGGGCTCAACATACATGCACTCGCTCAACAGCTCCTGTCTTGTTTTTGAACAACTGATGCTGCTATATAAGGAATCTGGTTCAATATTTACAGTTCTGAAAATATTCAGACTTCCTTAATACAAGTTGTAAACTGAAGAGTAGCAGCACTTCCAGGGATCTCTGCAGAGAACTTTGTTTTGATGTGGATCTCTATGTTGTTACTTTGTGTTAATAGCTTTTCCCTATTCCCTTGTTTTCCTCAATACTCATTTCTTTTCTCCACCATCTCCCCCTCCATGCCCCCTACTCCCTGTCCCTGTGCTCCCTCTCTTGCCTGCACTAATCCTTTTGTTGTGGAGTGAGGGGCCCAGCCTTTGGCTGACCGTTCAGCACTGTGAGGGTTGGTTTAGTTGAGGGGTGCCCACCGAGCCCTCCTGTCCTCCACCAGACCAGGCAGGCCTATTATCAACGCCTCCTTCAGCTCTTCTTTTCTGGAAGCTTTCAGCTCTCTCTTATCAATCACCTTGATCCAAATTTCTCTCTCAAATTGTGTTTGTGTCCGTCATCTCCTTGTTGTCTCAAGCTCTAAGCCAGTCCTGGGAGCTTGAGGGAGTCGGACAGACTTGGTAGGAACATGCACTTCCGGAGCAGTGCTCCCACTTTGCTGCTGTTACCGCTGCTTCTGTGTCTGGTGGAGGTGAGAGGGCAGGAGCAGGGGTACCTGCAGGAAGCTGTCAGGGCCTTGGATCTGCCCCTGGTTACCGACGACGAGCCACAGCTCCAAAAGAACCACATTGGCACCCTGATCACCAAGCTTCTCTGGGAGGTGCACTGTGCAGAGCGGACAGGCCCCTCTCAGGATGTCTGTGACAAGGTAAGGGGTACAATTGTCTTAATGGTATATCGTACAACAACTTTTACATTCACATGCTAAGTACTTATTATTATGTATTCATCCCATTTCTGCCTGCTTATTCCAAGAAACGTGCTTGTTATGGCTGGAATGTGAGTAAATGTGGAGGCTTAAGTCCTTGACCTCTGTGGGGCATTCATGCTGAGTGGCTTTAGACATCCCTCAGTTTGACATAATAAACTCCATAGAGTGAGTTAGAAGTACTTCACATGTTTGTGCAGGTGGCCTGACAGTAGGATAATGTGTATGTCAAGCCTTGAAAGTTAGATTCAACAATTAAGAAACAATCGTTTTGTCACTGCTTGCTGAATAGTCTGCTCTCTCTAACAAAGAATAGTGCTTTGCCCACTCTCCTAACCTTCTATATTTATGTGTGTGGGTCTAATCGGGTACAAGCAGCAGCACAAAGCTGCCATTTTTCTGGTACTGTAGGGAGAAAATAGGCCTTTTATCAAACGGACTCTTCTTCCAAGGTCACTCCCTTTTCAGTCGACACTCACATGACCTGGTATTTTCCGTCCTTAAAAACAGCCTCAAATTGTTTTCATTTTCTTTTTTTCCTGTTTTTGTTACAGTGCCTGACACCAGATGTAGCTCTCTCTGTGCTAGAGCATGATGGGAAGGCTTACCTCACTGAGGAGGACTATGAGCGGATCTCCACTGTTCTGCTGTACTACATAATTAACTTGCAAGACCTGTGTGTGTCAAATGCCGCCTCCCTTTCCTCGTCCTCCTCCTTTGGGAACTTTCAGTTTTACCTTTTGGCCCTGACCAATCTACACCCGGCTGAAGACAACCGCTTTCTATCATCCAGTGAAACACAAAGTATTCTGCAGCTCATCAACCAGCACTACAACCCCTCCAATCAAGACGCCTCATCTGATTTGCAAGTAAGGATATTTTAGAGATCTATCCCGTCTGGACAGGTGCACCTCCAAGTATGATCATTTCACCATTAATTCCACAGTGTATTGATGCCGCTCGCCTCTTTCAAGATGTTAACGTCCAAGAAAATCCAGGTGCTGGTGTGTCTTCTGTGCCTAAACTGGCCGCTGCCATCATCAACCATATCCTGCAGGGCCACTGTTTCAGACAGACGAATCTCCCGTCTCCTGTTTTCTTTACCGACTACATCTTTCAGTCCCTAAATTGCACAAGTTACCTGCAGATCAAAGGTAGGTTCAAGAGCACAGTTGTCTTGTTTGTTATGCACATTAGTATTGATCATGTGCTTCTCTGCTGGTTTAAGGAGATTCCTCTCTGACCACAACTACTTAAAAAAAACTGCAATTTATTATCTTTCTATGATATAACTGTTTTTTGCCACTTGGGTCAGCTGAAACAAGCTAGAAACACAACACTGACAACCAGTTAGACAGCAGTTACACATCCAACAAATACTGCATGGAGCAACATTGGCATCCATTTGGAGTCAAGTCAAGTTTCTGCTCCCCTGACAATTTAAGTCCAATATTCACTCTTCTCTTAGCTCTGTTTTTGGTCTCAACCAACCCCTGAGAAAAATATCTGGCGCTTTAGCTGCTAAATGCTCCACTATGTTGACCAGCTAGTCGATAACTGTGGCTTTCTTCTGTTTGGTGCTGAGCAGGTAGTGTAAAGGTGGTTAGTCCAAGCTTTTTCACTAAAAATAGTTGCCTGCTGCCTACAAAAACAACACTACGGGAGTGATGAGAGTGAACCGAAACAGTTACTGTAAGTTGGGGGCTGGAAAACCCAAACAAGGAGCTGAAATATGCTATACAGTCGGGTGATCATTCTCTATTGGTTCATCAGTACAAGCAACATCTTTCACATTGCACACTCATTTGATCCATTGTTATTATAGAAAATATTGCTTATACCAGCTTTACCGCTTCAATCTTGTCAAGTCAATTCTTCATTTGAAGGCGTTTCCTGTCGCTGCCACCGAATAGGAGGAATGAGTCATCATGCATGAAAGTGCAACTAACCCCCCTGAAGATTTTCATCAGAGAGGTTCTAAATAGTGTGTCAGATATGTTTCCATGCTGCTAAAAAAATATACAGCCATCTTTTATATAAAATATGGTCAAATTCATTATTAAAAACAATGCTGGCTATCTGCAGGTTCAACCCAAAATCTCAGTGCTATATTGGACTGTAATACTGGTTACAATCGTTAATGATCAGTTTTCATGCCAGAAAAGTTCTCAAACCAAAAACACAGTCATCTGTGTGTTTTCTTTAGCTATATTCTTTAATCTCATTTGCGTAAAGTTGCATTTTGTCCCAAACAGACACTGATTAATTTGGTTAAATCTCACCTGGTGCACAGTATCATGATGCAGGTATTTCTTTGCTTAGATTTAGAGGAGTTGCTTCATCAGCTGGGAGTAGGACAGGAAGCAGCGTCACACTCTCACAACAGGAAGAGGCGGAGTTCACAGAAAGGGGCTGGACCTCCGCTGGATGGTTGCAACCATCAAACTGGTGAAATGACCAGAGACTGGGCGCAGGTGTGGCTGAGGCAAATGTTTTATTTAGTTTAAGACAATTTTTCTGTACAGTGACTCGCAAGAGGAATGATAGCATTGCTGTAATCTGTGAAGCTTGTTATAATGAGCCTCCTACTCATCCACAAATTTGTCTCTTTCTTTGAATCTAATCAGGTATGTTTTTCAGCCAATCAGCTGGTGGATATTTTTGCTCTGAATCCTCATTTGCCAATTTCTAAGGAGCACCTCAGACAAATGTGCCCAGCCATCATTCAGCAGTTGCTAGGCAATGCCTGCGAGTCTGCAGAGCAAAAAAGAAGAGGATCTCTGCCCACAGCTCTCGAGAGTAAGACATTTTACCTCATCAGCATATCACTAATAAATACATTAGGCACTTAGTTTGCAACTACATCAAGCAGCTTTGCATTGTGACTTTTTTATTTTTTTACTGAATTGAGGAGAAGCTTTTCCATCAAATATTTTTCAAAAATATTCATCAACTGAGCTCATAAATAAGGTTTACCATAATTCTGGGAAAGAGAGCCACATACTGTACTAGTGCAGGAAAACATGCAAGGAATTGGTTATGAATTACTTGTTAAATCAGTTAGCGGCCAATATAGACTTTTGTCTATGAAAAGCAAGTCATGTTTTTTGGTTTATTTTTATAAAAGACAAAAAAGACATACACTAATACAAATTGCAGGGTCATCCCCAATAAAAGGAACAAATACTTACAAAAAGATTAAAATGTAGTCCTTGTAAGACTGATCTTCAGAGTGGTGTTTTCCTTTATTTTATTTTGTGTTATGATCAGACAGAATTTAAAATCTTAATATTTGGACAGAGAAAAAATGTGTCTAAACTCTCTCCTCCCTGCAGAGTATGGCTACAGCACGGCTGCCGTCCTGCTCATCACGGTGGGCTCCATGCTCGGTATCTGCCTGATCTTCTTCAACTCCTGCCAGGAAACCTACACCCTCATCCTGCAGCTGTTTGTGGGCCTGGCGGTGGGAACCCTCTCAGGAGATGCACTCCTGCACCTCATACCACAGGTATAGGACACAGAGCAACTGCACCATCCTCGGTAACAGTGAGTCAAGCGCCATACATGTATAAAGATACTCTCTGTTGACTGTGGAGTAAATATCTAATTGTTTCCCTTTCTGTTTCCTTTGGAGATCCTTAGCCTCCATGATGACACTCTCAGTCATGAGGACGAACACTTTACAGAAGGAAAGGAGTATCTGTGGAGGATTCTGGGCATTATCGCAGGGATCTACAGCTTTTTCCTCATTGAAAGAATATTTTCCTTTTTTGTTCCTTCTCATGGCCATGTAAGAGTTTTTTTTTGCAGCCCTTATCAGTTTAATGACAAAGATACTTTAACAAAATACTCAAACCATAGTGTGTCAAGGAGAAGGGACTGATTTTCTTTATCTAGCCAGAGGTGTAACCTAGAGTTTTCCACGAACAAGCCTTGTCTGAACCTTTGCAGAGATGATTGTTGAGCAACAGCGGTCTCATGACTTTCTTTTGTCTGCAGGGTCATAGTGACATACCCTTAGAGCTCAACTGCAATGGCCAGAGGGGCAAGTCTATCTCCACCATACAGCTGGTGAGTCTCATCACTACCCAGGCTAAACTATAGTGTTTTTTTTATATTGTTCTTGGCAGAAAAAACCCGATTCCCATCATCATCCCTGGTATTTTCTTGTTAGAGGAGATGCAGGGACTATGACAAGGCAGTTCCTGGAAGTTAAACAGCAAACTATTAAAACATATCAAGTACCTAGAAGAAAGAGGAAAAACTGATGCTTCTACATACGTGGTTTCCAACCTTTTTTGTCTGTTGTACCCCGCAGCTCTGTCAGATGAGTTCAAGTACCCTTCACCGGCGCCACCAGTCATGTTCCAAAGTGTTCATTTGATTGTTATTGTGGTTATTGCGACAAGAAATGTAGTTCAGCATCACATTCATTTGCAATGCTATTTGTGTTTATTTTCCTCCTAAACACAATGTGTATTTCTTCTTGTTAAATCGTAACGTCAGCGTTAAAAACTAAAGTTTAATTCCTACTTTGTGCAACAAAAATTCCTTGGCTCCTAAAAAACAAGAAGCAGATAATAGAAATAAAATGTATTTGACAATTATTGCCCAACCTTCATTTATCCAACATCTCTGAGCACACATACTGTACATCAAGGATATAATGAATCCATTCAATCAATGTTCACATTTAAAGAAGGACTGAAATTCACTTAAATCTTGTTGTCCTGTGCTGCTTTTATATAACAGGCAGTGAAGCGTGGTGTGGGAGGGAGTCAAGGAACAGGGCATGTAGGATGTTGGAGAATGAGAAGTATTAAATCATTCAGAAAGTACTTCATGCTTGTGTTGAATACGTACATCAAAATTAGAACATTTCGGACACAGAGATGGGTCACTTACATAAAAAGGGACCTATTTTCTAACTATCCTTGTAACTTAAAAATATCCTGTTTTGGTGAATTTGTCCCATTAAGCTCTAGCTTTATTTACAGTAACTCTACCATTTTCAATTTATTAAATTTGGAATCAAAGGTTAAAAAAGTGGTGTTGTGAATAATTATCTGTATCCTGCAGGGACCAGTGGATGACTTGGACTGTACAGATGTGTCTCCCGAACACGTAGACAGAAGGAGCCCTTCACATCAGAGTAAGCTCCTTCAACATGAGTTGCACAACACAGCTGAATGTGATGTTCTTTGTAATTAGTCGCCTGGCATGACAGAGCGATTGTCACGGTCGGAGGATGAGCTTTAATGACACAGACTCCCTTTTGTGCTCCCAGGACAAGGGGTTCCTCTGCTGGCTGTGATGGTAATCGTGGGAGACAGCCTTCATAACTTTGCCGATGGCCTGGTTGTTGGGGCTGCCTTCTCCTCTTCAGCCGAGACCGGCATGGCGACCACCGTGGCCATCCTGTGCCACGAGATCCCACACGAAATGGGTGAGAGGTCACGGTTACTCACTTTTGTTGTTTTTTTCGGCTGAGGCCAGGAAACACTCACTGCTTGACTGACGACTTATCTTTTTTTTGCTTTCTGTCTCAAAAGGGGACTTTGCAGTGTTGTTGAGCTCCGGACTCTCAGTGAAGACTGCTGTGCTAATGAACTTTCTCAGCGCTCTGACGGCCTTCATGGGCCTCTACATTGGACTGTTTGTGTCCTCAGAGATGGAAGTGCAGCGGTGGATCTTCGCTGTTACTGCTGGGATATTCCTCTATTTGTCACTGGTAGAAATGGTAAAGGAGCCTTATTAAAGAATAAGGCTGGTGACACTCTGTCATTGTCAACAAAGACAAAAACGACCAATTAATTGATCCTGATATAGTTTTTTTCTCTGTCCCATAAGCCTATTCAAACACATCAGTGAGCCACACTGCTGCACTGGGTACCATGTTCCTTCCCCAGGAACATAGGCACTGGGTTTATTTTGAGTCACCCCACATACTGTATACCGTCCAGGTGCAGTGAAAACTCACTAGAGCAGTGATTCCCAACCAGGTGTACCCAAAAAGTTACTTCTGCAGTTTCTAAAGGGGATACATGCAAAGATTGTGGAGTACCTCAGCTAATTTAAAAAAAAATATATATAGCCTACACATATTAGAATGGGGGAAAATAATTGCACAAATAGAATTACAAACTGATGCTGATCTTAGGCATATTTATTATCACAATAACCTTCTCACTATGGTAGTCGGAGTCCACACGTTTTCCACTAACCTGAGTCAACTGGAACATTAAGTGTTGGAAACCTAAAAAGTAATATAAATGGTTGAAATGTCCAGTTACTGCCTAGCCTGGTTGACACCAGACCCTTCTCAGTTGTAACTGAGAGTGGGTCTGGGGAAGGTTCATTCACAGCCCATTTCCAAAGGGGTGTTACCAACGGACGCCGCTCAAATGCCTCTGGGCACAATTGGATAGTCCTTCAACCAATCAGACCAACGATCCGGGTGACGTAGCAGCGACAGCGGCATCAACGGGTTGCTGCGCTTCAGTGGCCGTCATGTTGAATGTAAACAAAAAGCTGCTTGCAATCGCTGTGCTATCGTCATCGTGTAAAGACCGCCTCAACGGTTGTGATTGGTGCCTCGATATGGAAAAATTGGAAATGGGTTTGAATGGGCTCTTGGCCAGACTGACTTGCAGAGCAAATCTCAAATTAGTTCGTCAGGATTTTCCCAGGCTAGTTAATGCCACTCCAATTGTCCAGATGTTAGTAATGTAAATACAAACTTGACTGACTACTGAAAAAAATAATAAAAGAGGTAAAATACCATCAAGGGGTACTTGAGCCCATCTGATAGGGCTGTTGGAGTTATGCCTACTAGAGCATCAAATGTGTACTAATGTGCAGCTGAACAGCTCCCAACTAATACACTTTTTACTTCTATTTGATATGTTTATGTATTATTATGAGATAGACTACCACACCGTTGGTTTTGGTCTTTTCATGGGATTTCTTTACAACAACAAAACTATAGAACAATGCCAGCCATTTCTTTTAAAAGGAATCATCTTTTCAACCAATTTTTCCACCAAACTATTGATTTTATTTTACTTTTCATTTCTGTCTTTCTTTCAGCTTCCAGAGATGAGTCGAGTGAAGACCGACAGACCATGCCTCATGTTTCTCCTACAGAACCTCGGCCTGTTGATGGGTTGGGCCTGTCTTCTGCTTCTTGCACTCTTTGAACATGAACTCAAATTCTAAATATATATGAGTCGTGTGACGTATATCTTTTCACACAGGTTTGAGCCGAAACAAACGTTGACTTGTTTTCTAGTGTTTTTATTTTTTATTTAAAGTGCTAGTGCTAGCTATTTCATTATGTTTTAGTCTCTGCACTGGATGATAAATGTACGATAGCTGTTTGAATCCTCTTTTTTTTATTGATGATTTATTTTTGTATGTTAGGTATTCGGACACTAAATTGTTGAAACTCTAATAATGACCTTATTTGGCAGATTCAGGTACAATTGTGCATATTTGTTGTTTTGTGAACTATCAACATTGCCTCAGATAATCAAATCATTTGATTTTAAAGTCATGTCTGACAAGCAAAATATAAAGTATTGCAAATCTACTTGGTCTTGGTTTGTATGTATTTGACGTCAGTGTCTTTATACTGATAGGGGTATGTGTAATTTAAACAATCATCAAGCCCATGTGTCTTATTTTATATACTGAATTGGGCAACACTTTAATTTACAGGCTCGTAATTTCCGTATAATTTCCGAGAATTTGCCAAGAAGTTTCCTGAGTGAACTGTGAAATTTGGTGTTATTATAAGGAACTCAGAGAGACAAGTGTTCATTTATGAAAATTCGAGTTAATTGATTCCAATTAAATGGACACTGGTGATTTAGTATTGCCCTTCCACGAATTGGAGAACAAAAGACTCATTTTAAAAAGATTTCCTGATTTGTAGTCTTTTATTAGACCCACTCTGCCTGCTAATTACCCATGTCTTTCAAAGTCAACACCCGCTTTATTTCAAGGAAATTCATATTTTCCCTTTTGTACAGTACCAAATGCTTTCAAGGAAACTTATGAAAGAATACAGACCCATTACATAGAGCATTACATTGATTTGAACTTAAATGCAAATTGATTTGAACTTAAATGCAACACCTGATTGGTATAATGAGAAACTCTTGTATTACAGTAGGTGCAAAGAAAGGACTAATACCTCTTTATTAGGCATACGCTGCACTAACATACATTTATTTTTGAAGCCCCGTTGAGAGAAACGTTGCCCTGTTTCAGCCTTTCATCTCACAGGCATTGTTCTTTGTTTTTGAGTCCTCTCTGTAATCCAATATGAGGGCACGTCCACCCACCTGAGCTACTTGTTCTCTTCATCCACCAACCTGGATGACTAATGCTCGCTGTTCAAGACAGAAACTCCGGAGCGATCCGGCCCACACAGCGCACATGCTCTTTACAAGCCAGAGTGGGCCTGCAGAAGGAGGTGGAGGAATACATCAGTACAATGAGATAAATCAAACACAGTAAATCAACTTATTTGTACATAAAATTGGATTTGTGATATTGAAAGAATGAGTGGGCTTAAGAGAAGATCTTCCTGTTTTTAATCAGCTTGCTGTGATTAAATTCTAGTGCTCCCAGTATCAACATATTTCTGTTAAAATTGAACAAACAGCTATCACGCGTCTGCCTTATTTGTGTCGGGGGATTAGTTTCATTGCACAATTTGCATGGTGATTATGTTAATTTGCCATTCCAAGCTTACTATCAAAGTGCAAAGTCAGTTGTTATTGACAGTGTCATGAGATTATTTGGCTATCACGTCAGAAAAAGCTGACACCATTTATTGTGACTTCCCGAGTAATGTTCAAACAATAGCTGGAAGTGCACTGCATTTCTCCTATTCTAGCATTTCTGTTATTTTTTAAATGCCAACCCCTTTGGCATTTCCAGGAAAGCTTCAGGTCTACTGGTGTGCGTTTAAATATCCTCTTTGCACCAAAAAGCATGTGTGTATCTTTTCAAGGCAACTGCTGCCACAGGATGGAGGAAGGAAGGGATTTTTATCTGGGCCATGTTGGTGTGAACACTTGCTCATCAGAGACCTGTCAGAAGAAGAGTTCAGCTCATGGGTCATCAGGGCAGCAGAATACACAGAAATGATGGGAAATGCCAAGAGAGAGAGAGAGAGAGAGAGAGAGAAACACACACACAAGAAAAGGAAATATAAGTTTTTTTCCCTTTGATTAGAAAGGATCTGACTGAATATCATCCTTTGCACCTGTTATTGTTATCACACAAAACCACATGGTACCAATATATAGTTACTGGTAGTGTGGTGTTTATTATCTCTACTAAAATCTGCTGCTCAGCTGGTCACGAAGTCTCTAGTTTAAAGGCGTACACCATCAATTTAGTAGTGTACTTTTATAAAGTTGGGAGACATATTTTTTGTAAATGATCATAATCGCAGCAGCAGAGGCTGAGATATCCTGATTTTTAATCCGTAGGGTCCCAAAAACACAGGATCCTACATTTCCCACGATACAACTCCACAGCATCTTTCACTAGCCCATCCATGCCTGGTAAACACTTAAATCTGTTAAACTCCACACAGTTTGTAACTCCAGCTTTCTGTTAAAGGGGCGCTATGCAGTTTTGGGCATTTCTTCGCTGTTTTCTTGCTTTTTGCTCGCAGGTTTCTCTATAGAGCTCCCCCTACAGCTTCGGAAAAGATATTTGGCAACTCCTATGTTTACTTGTGTCTGACTCCTCGCTCGGTCAGTTTGCCGTTTCTGCTTTCTCTGTTCCTCCGACAATGTTTTCCTAGCTTTCTTCTTCTTTTTAGCCGGCTCAGCCATGATGATAGTGTGAAAAACTCCATCGCTACCTTGTTAGCCGGTTCCTGAATGGGTGTATGTGTGCAGTGCCGTGAAGCAATTCGTTACATCGCGAGACCTGACATCATGCGATACTTCCTGACGCTGAAGCCGTCGGCTCGGCGGTTGCAAGGGTGGTTTTTCCGTTCACAGGTGCTAGGGGGGAGCGAGACGACCACCATTCAACTCGAAAAAAGTCATATAACCATTCCAATGACTCCAAAGCTGTTCAATTAAGGTAAATTAAGCTAAAAAAAACTGCATAGTTCCCCTTTAAAGATTTCCCCAAAGCCCAAGCCAAAATAACCCTGATGACATCACTACAGTATGACATCAGCAGGGTTTATTTTTCAGACTTTGAAAAACCTCCCTTTCAGAGCCACAGAAGACAACATACAACTGTTTTCACTGGCTGAATAGTACTAACTAGTAAACTGACTTTTATGTGTAAAATCAGTGGAGTGGCCCTTTAAAATGCAAACACACATGAAACCACTAGAGGGAAATAATGAACAACAAAACTTTAGAGCTGTCATTGTGGAAACTTGTCTGAGGACAAGGGGTTCACTTCAGCTGCAGTATTTGGTTTGATTGGTCTCATTTTAGTAGATATACCACTGTGTACATGCTGTGCATCACAAAATGCAGCACCTTTCCCTCACCACTGTGGAGAACTCACCTGAATAGGTACAAACGTACAGGGAAAATATTCAGTTTTAGCAAAATTCCCACTTAAATCTAGAACTGAAACAATTAGTTGATTAATCAATTAGTTGGTCAACAGAATTTAATCTGCAACAATTTTGGTAACTAATCGTTACACTTGCTTAATCAAGCAACAAAATGCCAAATATTTTGTGGTCGCAGCTTATCACAGGTGAAAATTTAATGCTTTTGTCTGTTTTATATCATTGTTAAATCCAAGCACGCTGTGTACTGTAAATAGCTATGTATAGGCTACATGCATACTGTGCATATTCACCTATTAAGGAGGCTAACCTATTACATTAATCATTCAATTTCATAGTCCCTTGCAATATTACATTCCTGTTTAAAATGTACTATTTGAAACTATTTGACTTCGCTATATGGCCTATACATTGTATGTTGTTGTTTATTGATGATTTCTATTTATATACGCATCTATTTTTTTCACCTACTTGTCTGTACATAGTAGTTAAATGTTTATTTTTTGACCTATCGTTGTTCAGCTTTGTTGTCCTTGTTTTTAGCTGTAGGCCTATGTTTATTCCTATATTATTTTTATTTGATAATGTGTTGAATGTGAAAGGAATACTTTCACCCACTTGTTCATTTTAATGACTGTAATGTAAAAAGGCATTTAAACTTATTATTCTCAGACTTTCTGCTTGCAAGCTGTTATTCGTTGTCATCCTTTTGTGCTGTGAGAAGACAGAGGTGTTGGTGTTGGATGAGGGCTCATGGAGCAGGAGAGCTCTCCAGTGTGGGTACAGTAGGAGGGCACTGATGATGAGGCTCTGTGGTGCTGAAGGCTATAATATCCGAGAACTGAAATCATCTTCACGATCATCTGAACTAGAGGGAAACTGCTTCACAAACCTCTACCGCACAAGCTCCTCCTTTAACCCCCCTGTCTCAAACTTGAAGATTGGCGGTGCCAGCTTAGCAGCAGCAGCAGCGGCAGCAGCGTCTCGTTTTCTTCTTGTGAACCGGTGACTAATTAAAAAAAATGCGGGTAACATTTAGTTTCGGACATACCTGCGGCACCTTCCCAAGCCGATTGTTGAATATCTGCTTTTATCAATGGTCCTATAATGGTCGTCAATAATACTCCAAAAACAAGAGCAGAAACACCTCTGGACAAACACATGGACTCGCTGGAACATCCGATGTTACAAGTAAGTTAATTAACATTTAGGCTTAATGACACGGATATATTTAATTAAAAAGTTGTTGTAGTTGTTGAAAGTTAGCTTAGCATGCTGAAGAAGCAGGTCAACTTTAGCTCACCTGTCCACTTCCTCGCTCCTATTGGTGGCTGCTATGCTATCTTAAATTAAGTTTACATCGGCTCGAGAGTCCGTTTTTGAATTCTAACGGTTGATTTTAATTCAAAATGTTTTCGAAGCTGTTAATTTTGAATGGTAGGCTACTTTATGTTGGTGTGAAGGAGGTTGATGTCTCAAACTTCTTTTTGTCTTTTTAGCCAAATATCTAATGTTTTAATCTTAGTAGGCTACTACAAATAGGCTACAATTTAAAAAATGTAATTAAAATTAAAAACATGTTTAGGTAGGCTAATACCATTTAAGTCCAGTGATGGAAGAAGTATTTGCATCCCTTTTATAAAAGTAGTGATAACACCATTTCAAAAAGTTCTTAACGTTACTTGCTTATCCTATATAACAAGCAGCCTATCATAAGTAGGCTGCTTGTTATATTGAATTTCCTCTTAGAGTGTTATACTATTACATACTTTATATGTGTTATTGATGTATTGACACTTTCAATAACTGAGATGTTTCAAATAAAAAATCATAAACTGCAAAGCTGTCAGATAATTGTAGTGAATTAAAAAGTGTAGTATTTCCATCTGAAATGTAGTAGAGGAGACTTAGCTATAAACTAGCATAAAATATAAAAGCACAAGTGCTTCAACGTGTTACTTAAGTAAATGTAGAGTTACGTTCCACTAATGTTTTACTCTATGAAAATATCTGCTAATACAGGATGTTCAGAAAGCCTCAGGTAAAATATTAGAGTGCATTACACATCTTGCTCATGCTGTACAGTGCATTTATTCAATAGTATTGTGTTATTTCTATGGCTTATTGAGGTTAATTAAACCTCATCCTGTTCTTCAGACTCTCTTTGCAGCTTAAACTGTTCTACATGACTGGCTTCTACAAACAGTCAAAAAAGTCTCGCTGTCTCTTTTTATATGCATGATTAACATGTCCCTTGGGAACGGGCTGGAATAAAAGGCAGATTTGAAATAAATTTCTGTTTTTTCCAGTTGCTACTAGCAACACATGCTGTATGAACACTTGAGCTGAGTGCATCACTTTCCCAGCCCCTGATCATATCAGCTTGCATATTAGAGACCACCCACATAATTACCTTTTTTTATTTTTTGATACCTGTCATAATGTTACACTTCAAAAAAACATTGAAAGCTGTACTTAACTAATTGAACTAACAGTGAGGCTCTATGTCTACACTAAAAGGATAGCTTCACATTTTTGTCAAGCCTGTGTTTAAACAATACTCGCATGCCCATATGCACTGTGAGAGCAGATTGACTGTTTGGTCTCCAACATGCACTATAAATCTTCCCAGCATCTTTGTTGCTATCATCAGATATCTTGTTTTGTCCCGCTAACAGTCCGCAACCCAAAGATATTTAGTTTACTAAAGATAACCCTCCGATTCTAGAGGCTGCAACCGGATTTATTTGGCATTTCTGCTGAAAGAATGACCTGAACAATTATCAAAATAGTTGCCAATTAATTTTATTGATCGACTAATCGATTAATTGACTACTTGTTGCTGCTATACGTCGTTCACTTCATATTTTAAGCAAACATGGTAAATATTCTCTGGTTGCAGCTTGGCATTTGCTGCTTTTTGCTTATATATAATTGTAAACTGAATATCTTTGGAGTTTGTACAGTTGACAAAACATTTGAAGAGATCAACTTGGACTCTTTCTTTTCTTTTTACTATTTTCTGACATTCTACAGATAAACCATAATTGATAATAATATAATAACTTATTTGCAGTTCTAGTTGGAAGACAAACTTGATTTTTCTAACTCTGACTGCTGAAGACTAGCTGTACTTAAATAAGATTGAGGATTGTGAATGTCTTACATTGGAACAGTAGCCTACATTGGAAGATGAGGACCTCTTCTTTAACATTTCCACTCATCTTTTTTGGCTGTTTGTAGTCTCAAGGCAAAGGAGCTCGAAGAAAAGGTCGTTTTAAAGGTTCAGATGGCAGCACCTCCTCCGACACCACAACCAACAGCCTTGTTCGCCAGGTAAGGAGAGCTGTTCACTTTAAAAAACGTTTAAACTTTGGGGCACTCCCGTGGCCTAGGGGTTCCCCACAAGTTCTTGGTTGAATCCGGCTGGGGATCTTTGTTGCATGTCCTTCCCCATCTCTCTCTCTCATTCATTTATTGTCATCAGATCAGCTGTCTGATTATTAAAAAAAAGGCCGCAAAGGCACATGGTGCCACAGTCTGTGGAACATACGCTATGGTACGGAGAGAGTAGGTTTCTACTGCCTATCGGGAAAGTTCTGTTTTTGATAAGGTCCAAGGAAGATGTATCTGATCATTTTCTGCACCATACATGAATATCATAAGTAATATAATTTCCTGGCTACAGATGCTTCATTCAGGAATGTAACACTTGTGTGTGTCTTAAGTGTGTGTTAATCCCTGACAGTAAACGCAAACTGGCATAAGAGCCCAGCCTCAGTCATCATCATCCATCAAAGATGAGATGTGCATCGCAGTGAGAGCCCTCTGTAAACACTGTTGGGTACAGTATGTAGCAGTGACACAGTGGCTTGTTATAAAGCAGATCCTGCGAGGTACACACTCAACGTGTCTGGTATTTGTTGAGCAGACCTGCAAGGGACAGGATGGGCCGGGTTAAGGATGCGCGCCCCTGCCTAAATGTTTTTGCCTTTTTTGGAGGAGGCACACATCGCCTCGTCTTTGGCATGGCTGCGGCAGAGCGACGGGAAGCTGGAGGAGATCAGAGCAAAACGGTGACTCCTGGCCTGCTGTCTGCTTCGTCTCAAGGCCACGGAAAACTTCTGAATGAGCTGCTATCATCATCAGCTCAGCAGGAGCTGCTTGGTAAGAAATTGCCTGATTTTTACGTGGGAGCTCGTGCTCATTCCCACAGTCGTGTCCCCAAATGAGGAGTTCCCCTCCAGTCTGAGTCATCACAGATAAAGTCAATTAGGCTGAGAGCGAGCGTCTTTCTGCAATGTAACGCCACATCCTACAGAAATAAGAGGCCATTAAAGTAAGCGACACTAGAGGGATGTGGTGAGAGTAGAGGAGTAATGTGTTTCAGGGTCAGTGAGGCCCTCGCATGCTGAGCAGAAATATCCCCTTATAGATATTTGCCGCAAGAGGGCCCCAGAAATAGCAGACCTTCCAGTAACTTCTCCTCTGTTTGGATAATAATGTAAATACAGTTTCATTTGTTTTATCATAACAGTTTTAATCTGACCTGTTTTCCCTCGCCCTCATGCTCAATCATACTGCCTGTGATTATTTTCACAGAGGAATGAGGACGTAATATTTAGATTGCTACACTAACACCATCCCGGGAAAGTATGAAGCTAACCTTTGTGTGGTTAAGTCACTGCCTATTCATCAATCTGTCTTTTGGTTCTCGTTTCTTTTTGGTTTGTTATTCTCTCCGTCAACCGTCAAAGCTGCTGTTTTCTAAAGAATGTTGTGCATGACTGGATTTCAGATTGTGTACAGTATATTGCCTTTTGCTCTCCCTCCTGTCTGACCTGTTGTTTTAAAGCCTCATAGTCTTGGTATTCCTGTAGGCGTCTTAAGAACAGCTAAGACAGGTCACTGTGTGATTGATCCAGCGCCGCTCCAAGCGTCATAAAAAAATGGCTTTCCAGTAACTGTACATAAACAGCTCCTAAACGGCAGAATTACTCATGCTGCTACAGATAGAGGGCACAGGGCAGCCAGAGAGTAGGTTGAGAGAGAAAGGATGAGAGGCGTTCCCTGTGGCCGTGGCCTGATGCCCGGGGGAGTATGGAGGAGGCTGGGAAGGGTGGAGGTACAGGCCAGACCAGACCGCTCAGCCGTGGGAGTAGCGAGGTCAGTGTTGAACTAGAGCTCAGCTCTCCCATTAGGGCAGAACTGTCATAGATTTGTCAGCAAACTTCATTATCGGGTGGATGGCTTTATTTTTTATTTATGTGGAGGTGTTGTTGTTTTTTGTTGTCTTGTTCAGCAATGTAAGCAAACATCATCTCACCAAACAGTTTGTGAGTTGTAGTGCATCGTCCTTCTGTTTATGCATATGCTGTTTATGCATGATGAAGAGCTACAGATGCTAATTAATAGTATTGAGATTATGATTATGTAGTCTACATCATTGTTTTAGCACTGCATTGATTTCCTTTTACAGTCCAGACATTTACGTCAACCCATTTCTCAGGAGGCAGAAAAACAGATGTTTCAGCATCAGGCTGATGAAAGCAGATTATCTGTTTGTCTGCCTCGAAGGATAGTTTGACGCTGGAACCAGCAGTCAGTTAGCCTAGCTTAGCATATAGACTGAAAATGGGGAAACAGCTAGCCTGGCTCTGTCCAAATGTTACAAAATTCCCTGCCAGCAGCTTTAAAGCTCATGAATTAACGTGCTCTATCTTGTTAACACCAACAACAACAACGCACCACGTAGCACCTTGAGTGCTGTATTTTCTGATCATATTGGAAACTCAAAACTGCCCATAGGTGTAAATGTGAGCGATTGTCCATCTGTACACTGGCGACGTGTTTAGAGAGTTTGCCTTGTGCCTAATGCATCCTGGGAAGTGATCCAGCCCCACATGACCCTGAATAATAATAAACTTCTTTATA
The DNA here is from genome assembly GCF_008315115.2 of Sander lucioperca. NCBI lineage: Eukaryota > Metazoa > Chordata > Actinopteri > Perciformes > Percidae > Sander > Sander lucioperca. Next base: position 19,264,671 of record NC_050195.1, on the reverse strand, counting down.
TAGCGCTTCTCTAGAAACAGAGTTAACAAAGTGCTTTACAGAGAGTGAGAAACAAAGCTCACAGCAAACAACAGGATTAAACACGAGGGGAAGAACTGCTTGAAAGCAAGTCTACAAAGGTTTGTCCTAAGTAGTGGATTTAAAAATCCTATCTATCTACCGGGTATCTCTAATGATGAATGTCTGATCACCTTTTTTGTTTAATTAATGCTGAGTTTGATGAGTTCTACTTTAGGATGTCAGTTTGCCCTCTGGCTTAGAGATAATGGATTTAAAATGTAGTTATAGACACCAGGTATTAAATGTAAAATTATTAAAATAAATTCTGTAAGTGACAAGATAACACACAAAGAAAAGCATACATTTTAAGGAAACAAAAACAACAACGGAGGTAATAAAATGACTGAATAGATTTAATATCAATTTTGAGAAATTTGAGAGGCTAACTTGAATGAGACTTATTTCTGCATTAGAAACAATATACAGTACAGTAATTCAAACTGTGATTACTGATAATTTGCAGAGTATTGTGTCATTATTAACATCCTGCTGCTTCCCACACTCACACTGTTTATGTAAGTGGTTGCACCAGGCTTCGTATCGCAACCCACTGCAGCAGCTTTTCCATGGCACATTGTTGCAGTTCGACCTTCTGTACATTCAGGCTGAAGAAATGGGTTTAGTGATGAAAGGCTGCCTGCAAGGGTGTGGTGAGGGCAGGAAACCCCTTCTCACTCTCTCTCTCTGATTGTGGCAATTTTCTTTTTCATCAGCCTCTAGATTATTTTTTCTCTTCTTAATGGAGAGAAGGGGTGACGCAAAGAGCTTATTACTGACTCTGATACTCAGATCTGGCAACCCTTTAATTTTAAGATAGCAGTGCCATACTGTAGTGGTATGGAGTAGCTGCCATTGGAAATCTTGGAAAAGTGAAGTGTAACATTAACCCTGCAGACCTTTTGCCTGGAATTTGAGCAACATATGTCATAGCTTTCCTATAGTAGATATTTCTGGGGAGCCATATGTGTTTTCTGGCATCAAACTGCAGAAATGATGCATGGGGTTAAAACACTGGAAATGTTAGAATGTGGAAACCACTGCTGCTCTATCAACCATCATAGAAGCACCAGACTGCCATCCAGTGGTAGAAGGAATGAATGTAGGTATTAAACTTGGTGATAATTTACAGTTATCTGTGCCAGAGTAACCAAATCAAGCTACAAAGTCTGTTTTTGAGCTCTGAATTTTTCCTGTAAAAAGTATTTGTCCCTGACATTTGACACTAAAACCACCCAGGAAGTTTCTTTTTATACAGATTTACATATCGTCACCTTCCTAAAATAATGGCTTTAGTCATTTTTTCAGGTTTTTCAGAAAACACAAGAAACAACCAAATACTGAATATATTTATTAATAATTTCACTCAACAATGTTATGACAATAGATGACTATTGACATACTAATAACAATGTCTGTCAATTATGCAAATTAAGAGGAATAAATGCCTTTACTCTAGGCACATTTTAAACCTTCAACTCTGTCAATAATCAGTGTGTTTACATGCAAAGGAACCTCATCACTTACCAATTGGGGACGAGCCCTGAATCATGGAAATAACCTCAGTGATAGAGTGGTAGATTTTTGTTCTTCTTGAAGCGGCTGCCATTTTGAAAAGCTTGTAAAATTCACAAAAGTCACATTGTCTTTTGACTTAGGCAACATAAATCGGCCTAAGTCACGCTCTTGACATAGGCCGTTATACTAAAGGTGTAGAATCACATGACCTGTTCAACTGTTTTGGCAAGAAAATCATTTTTGTCAAAAAATGACTTATTATTTTAGGAAGGTGACGATATGCAAAGTAACAGGTGTGGAAAAAAGAAGGGGGAAAAAAAAAACAGGGAAAAGGCTTTACAGTAGTGAATGCCTTGACTTCACAGTGACCTGAATCCACTCACCCCACCCTGCTGTGTTACAGCGAAGGCTAAATTAATTTGGCACAGTGTTAATGCACTACCCCCCTAGTGGACAAGGGCAATGCTTTCTGCTGTTATTATGAGTGAAGTCTTTCATTTAAATAATGTCCATAAAAATGCTACAGTATATTGAGCATTGTTTTAGATCATAAAGATGGATGCAGCATGTTACTGTCATTCTCTAAACCACTGATTTGAAGAGAAGTGCTGCTGATCGTTCACACTTTGTGATTGTTTTAGTGATTATTGCTCATATTTTAGTAGTGATTATAACCCATTCTATGAAATGCAACGAGTGCTTCTGGGAGTTTGATGTAGTCGCCAGTTGTTGTTGTTGTTGTTGTTAAAATGTCACATACAACCACATCACAATTTACTAACGTCCAAAGTGACGTCTTCAAATAACTTGTTTTGTCCAGCTAACTGCAAGCAAGCTGAAACTTGGTAACGTGTGGCATTTGTTTGAAAAATGATTCAAACAATTAATCGTTTAAAAAAAAAAAAAAAAAGTTGCTGATTTATTTTCTGTTGATCAAGATATCGATTAATTTATTATCGATGCTTTCAGCTCTCTTCATAAACTGCATACATAAACTACAAATGGCGCAACACATCCTAAACTGTATACTGGGAACGTAAACCTAAAGTTATTGACAATTTTTTTGTAGTTTTTAATCATATGGATGCATTTAATTAGCTCATTCTCATGCCTTGGAAGTTTGCTCTCGTCATTAGGTGCCTGCTGCCTCTGTGATTGATTGAGATTGTATCTGGCTGGTGATGAGACTTAGGAGTAGATACGTCTTTCTCTGTTGCATGTCTTGCTTTATCTCAGTTGGTTTCTATCTGCTTGTGAACAATGGTTTTGTGTAGGTGCTAATCTAACGGATATGCTGGCAAGAATGGATGCAGTTTTTTGAGTAAATTACCTTTTTAAAGGTGTGTCCAGAAAGCATGGTGAACCTATATTAAACAGGGAGTATTTTAGTTTGTAGACATGATCTCCTCCTGCAGTATTTTTTAATGGTGTCAGCAACAACTGAGTGATGATGACTTCTCAAAAGGGGGCAGGCTCTGACAGATTACCTGATAGATAGGATTCCTGTCTCACTGTGAGGTGCACATCTCTCTGTTTTATAATGATGCCTTTCCATCACAGCAGACACATGTCAGCCAGTGAATTATTGGCAGTGAACTAAAGAAGCTTCAATGTTGATGAAAGACGGTGCCAGATTTATGTTTGGCTGAGCGTCTGTCAGACCGGAGCGGGAGATGTATGCTACTACTACACTGATACCATAACTGATGAGCACAACGCTTTTCAACATGATGCACCATCTGCACAGGGCCACTTGAGTGCAGAAATGCTGCATGTATTCACCAAAACATCACTCCTAATGAATAGGCACCCTTTCAAATCCCCTTGAAATGTGAATTGGGGGGGGGGCAGCTAGCTCTGTCCAAAGGTAACAAGACTTGCCTACAAGCATCCTTGTTTTATCATTTGGTTTCAGTACTGATCGAAAGTATTAACTGGTGAACTTTAGAGGTGCTGGTAGTCGATTTGGTTACATTTGGACAATGCCAGGTCTTCTAAACTAAGCTAGCCAGCTTCTGGCTGTAGCTTTATATTTACAGCACAGACATACATGTAAGAGTGGTGTTAATCTTTTCATCTAATTCTTAGCAAAACAGCGAAAAAGCATATTTTCCATATATATTCCTTTTTAAAGTAGCAAAAGCTATTTTTAAACTTAAAATAACTATTATTAAATGATGCCTTTTTTGTAAAGGGGTGGCTACAGAGGTCTGGTAAGCTCACTTCTCCACTCCACACCCACAGATCTTTTTTATTTCAAACCTATAGTATTCAGCCACAACCACCGCTGACTCAAGTGACATCACCTGAAGCAATTTATCAGATTCCATTTTACTGTCTTAGGAAAACAGCCAGCGGAACCCAACCCTAGCTAAGTTTAGGTGCATCTTTAGTACCTCCTACAATGCCTTATGTCTTCTTAATCAAACCTATGGGTTACAAGTGCAATATGATATATAGCAACACCAGATATTTTGTCTCCGTAAGGAGGCAGACAGTTGAATTTGTCTTTATCCCGATACAGCACTGTCTGACAGCAGAAATCATGTTGTTATTTTCCTGGTGCCAAACTACAGTCACTGTGTGGGACCTCACACAGAGGAACAACAATGATAAAGTGTGTGTGGCAGCAGATGAGACAAGCAGCCCTTATCTTTATGAAACAAGATTCAGACTCTTCAGCATCAAAGTCAGCTTCGCACAATATTAAGACAAAAAAAAGGGTGACATAAGGGTATTATGGAAAAGGACCACAGCCAAGTGCTTGTACACAGAGAGATACCAAACCAAAACAACTTTTACCTACAACATGCCATCTCAATGATCTTAATATCTCAGGCATTAATTGCAAATACCATATGAAATGTACTACTTAACTTTTTTCAGTAAATTCTTTAATAGCTGTTTTACCAATTTGTATCATCCTGTCAAATTATGCAAATATTATTGAATTGAGTTTTAGGCTTCACGTTGAATGCAACTCAACTGAACGGATGCAGCTAGGGTCCATTAAAAAGCCACAATGTGTTTCCTTTAATGCCTGCTGATTAACTTCTATCTCAAACCCCTGTACTTTCAAGAAATGTCTGCTATTATTTTAATATTGCTACAAATTCATATCATTCACAAATTAAATTGATGAATTATTTGCAAATGTTGCAGACAAGACAATTCAAAGCGAAAGGGCGTAGTTGGAACATCAAAATTCAATCCACTGTGCATGCTGTGTGCCGTTGTTGCCAGATTAGATTCATAAACAGTCCACCGTCATGCTGTGTGTATGAATCTCACCTCTGCAGCTCCCCACCACATGTCTTTCATTGAACACTGAGGCAGAGAGTGAGAATATGTGCACTTCTAGCTGACACAGCAGTGAGGCTGCCAGTCAGTCTGTACTCAATCACCTGAACGCAGTGGGGAAGGGTAAGAGTGGAGTGGAGCTGCGTGAAGGGAAGAAACAATCACGCTAGCCCTGCGCTCACACTCGGCATGACCGAACTGTGTGAGCGACTTCCCTCTGCACCAGAGGAAGAGTTAGTTGTGCTGCTGCTCGGCTCTGTGCATGAGACACACTCTCTCTCTCTGTAACATGAAAGCACAGTGTAGTCTCTTCAGCAACCAGTAGCCGTGTTAGCTTCTCCCAACCTCTCACACAGAGAAAATATAAATGATAACGCAATGCAAATGAGGACTGCGCAACACAAAGGAAAAAAATAAAGGAAGAGAGTGAAGAGGCAATACAATCTGAGAACAAATGGGAGGCAATAAGTCAAGACGAAAGCCAGAGTGTGTATGTCAAGCTTTTAAAGCAGACTGAACCTTGGATGAAAGGAGGCGGGGAGTATAGAGGCAGCATCCTCCATTAGGAAGCAAGGGACAGCGGTCAATAAAGGACACTTAGAACTCCACCTCCTTCCCATGCTGAGAAGAAACTTGTATGTGATTATGAGTGTGTCTAAATCCACCAGCAGCTGAACTAGTGTGCCAGCCTGCAACTGTACCTCTCTGCTACAGCACAGCAGCACTGCAGAGGATTTGGCAGCCCAGAGGATCTTGTTGGAACGGTTACAGATTTCGGGGTGGGGTAAACAGTCGGTTCAGACGTGCACCTCACTGTCAGCTCGTGGGCACTCTACTGCAACAGTCTGGAGATGGGTAGAAGATGAAGAGGGGGAGGAGGGGGCATCAGAATCTGACTTTTTAAATTCTGAGAGTTTCTGAGGCGGGGATTTGGCGTACACGTGGGGGGTGGGTGGACAGAAGTAGGGGGCTGGTGTGGACGCGTCAGTCCTCTGCTCCCTCTGCTCACTCCTCCCGTCAAGGATCTCCTTTGTCCTCGTCATCTCCTCTGCGTCTTTTGGTGGTCTGCACCCCTGTGGGCCAAGCGCGCCGGCATGGACCGAGGCTGAACGGATGCTGCTGCCTGACAGGGAGTCTGTGAGACGGCCGTTCGTTCCTCCCTGCCCTGGTCCCCTTCATGCCGTGCTGTGGGCTGGGCCATCGCCGGAGAGCACAGCTTCCATATGTGAGTTTGAAGCTGCAGATTGCACAAGGATTGGAGTAGAGAGTGTGCTTGAGAGAGATTAAGAGAAGCTGATGAAACAGACTAATGTGCTTCATGCGCTTTATCATTGTTTCACAATGGGTTACTGTATGAATAATTTATATGTATTGGTATTTCAATACATGCACAACTTTATTGAAATTGTCAGTGTAGCTTTGAAGCACCAGACTGAATGGATCAGTGGATGCCTGCCAGCTTTCCCCCTTGATGTTGATCACTGCTAGATCTCTATCCTAAACCAGTCCTGAATGCTGCAGGATTAAGCTGAAATATTTCAGATGCACTAGCCGGACAGTTTTCTGCAGAGTTCTGCTCATGCCGCCAGACACAATAAATATTTTATTTTATATTTATTCCGGTGCACAGCTGAGGTTGTAATGTTATTGAATACAGAGGGTTCACGCTGCAGGCACATGCTCGGTTGACAGCTCCACTTTATTGGGCTTTGCTGGTTTATTTCATGTGTCCTTTGTGTTTTAGTGTCTGGAATTAAAAGCTGTGTATTATAAGAGAATAAGACCACTGTGGCTTTTAGGTGTAATGAAATGCAGTGAGAAGAAAATGTGGGGCGTGCTTTTGCTAACTGGTATGACTTGAGATGGGAAATTTAAAATTTAATGATGCATGCATTTTTCTGTACCGTCCTTTGCATTCTTAATTCTGTCATTCAGATGTGGGTGTTTTCTGTAGACTCCTCTGTGTATAGCGAAACGAAAGAGGAATATGTTCTGCTTTCTAGAGTCTATTCCACTGTTCACCAATAGAGCAAGGCAAAAAATACACACAACAATCCAGTACTGCAGATAAAGATGTTCCTCCCTAATTGAGTTTTAGAGTTTTACCACTAGATGGCCATGTTACACTTTTACTCTCTCTCACACACACACACACACACACACACACACACACACACACACACACACACTCATAAATGCATAAATACACCATTCCATCCAGAGAGAAAATGCTTCAACATCCTAAAGGCTTTGAAATAAAGTTTTCATGAGGTGTGATTTTTTTTTTTTTTTTTTTTTTTTTTAATTGTCAGAAATTAGTTATGATCTCATCCCCAAATCTTAGACAGAAGCTCATTGGACAAAATGTTCTGAGCTCAGTGCAGCCTTAGATTGACTAAAACAGTGATATGTCAATACAGAAAGGTCTGTGTATTTTAATAGTGTGAAGACATACTTCTCTAATGTGACATAATTACGGGGTATGTACACCTAGTCACAAACACAACATGGTCATGTAATGTTTCCTGACTTTGAGTTAACAAGGATTACCTGAAAGCTGGATTAAACAACTGACAGGAGTGAAAGGGCTGAAAGTGATTCACCAGTTATGTAATTTGTAAAATTCAGCCAAAAGAAGGCTGTTTTTCTTTTGAGCAGCCTTTGAAAAGGGAACGGGGGTCTGGTCCGGCCACGGTTTTATAATGAACCAAAAATATTTTTACATCTCTTGTGTGCTCTGTGCTAATGCTTCCTACGCCACCCCGAATAAACACCACTGTACGCGTGCACGCTTACACACAGACATGCTAGGAGACATGCACTGTCAAGTTCACGGCTCGATCCGAGACCTACACCTTATTATACATCCATGTCCGAGACTTACTGACATTGTTTCTGGTAAGTAACGTTAAAACTAACAACACAGTATCCACTGCAGTTATCCAATAGTCAAGACACACTTTTATCATTATCAATGTACGACAGCAAACAGATAGCCTTACTGAGGAAGTTATCATTGATAATTAACGTGAGTTAACACGTTACCTAACACGCGTTAGGTAACGACGTTAGCTGACAGTCTCCTCTCCAGCTTGTCATGACAAACGATGTATAACGTTTGTAATCATTCCCCTAAACGTTAACTAACTTACATGACAAACTACATAAAGTTAATCTTTTCTTATCGAAAGTATGAGTACTACTGACAGTATGCTCCAAATGTGCCTTAACGGGCTGCAGGGTCTCCATCAATGGGTCCAGCCCAGAGGGCATTAGAGCTGTTCTTTTCAAAGCCCAGGAACATTAAATGTCGAAAGTCAGGGTGCAAAGTTTGTCAAAAGGGAGGTAGGGAGAGTTGGAAAATAATATCTTATTCCACCATGACAAGTTGTCTTTCTGGATTACCTTACTTACTTACTACATTACTCTTTTGCCCAAGTAAAGTATGGTAAAGTATTTGTAATTTATTTTCACCATATGACCTGTCAGGTATCATCCAGTAGAAAACATTTGAATTCAATAGCTGTTAATTTATTTGATCTGCTGGATCAATAGACTGAGATTAAAAATTATGTCTAATGGTTTGTTATGTTTAACCCTTGTGTTGTCCTGCGGGTCACCGGGACCCGTCCAATTTATTTGACGTTTTGTATTGGCCAATACGGTCAAATAAACGTATAGTTAACCCTTGTGTTGTCCTTCGGGTCACCGGGACCCAGAGGACAACACAAGGGTTAAGTGATGCTTTTGACTTAAGCAAATCATCTTGCCTTTGCTGTCTCACAGAACGGTCTAATAACGTGTGAATGAAATGCTTTCCTTCAGAATGAGATTTTCATCCTTTGACATTGACACCTGTTGTGTACTTTTTCAAAGAATGAGTGCTTAAGGTCCTTGTTTCACAAAGTTAATATTAAATGTACAGATTGGATGCTCTATATGTAATAAGTATTTATAAAATTAAATGTCCAAATTTAGCGTGCAAAGTTTGTCATTTGGATGACACTAATGTATACAAAACTGTTTTTATGGTTAAATCGCTTACAAGAACACAACATTGTTTACATTGATTCGTTAAACTTTAAAATGTACGAAATTTTCTTCCAGGGGAGCATACCCTCGGACCCCCCTAGATGGTCAGGGGTCCGCTGTATCCTTCTCACCTTTTTTACCCATGACCTGTTTGCATGTTTGGGTTTTGCAGGCTGCAGTAGGCTGAATCAACTTTTACTGTACATCTGAGTAAGCTTTAATTTAACTGATGAGTGGTTTAGTGTAGGACCAGCTGTTGAAACTCCACACCAGACAACCTAAGCCCCATGTGTAAGGTGTTTGCATGAAAACAAACCATTCAGTGTGGTGGAGTATCACTGGCAACACACGTTTGTGTTTAATTACTGTGGTCAAACTAAGCATGTTGAAATTAATGAGCACTGTTAAAACCAGAGTTTGAGCTCACAGAGGCCAGTCCAGTAACTACAGCCTGTACTGACCTTGAGAGGACCCCAGCTGACGTGACGCGCCATTCTTTCTATGACACTCCTATCACATGTTTCCAATATGGAGCACCAAACCACGTTTTACGTCTGAAATGGGGTGGAACATAATTCCGCTCTGGATGGAATGTGGAGCACGGAGACCCGGCCGGATGGGACTCCGTCTGACGGACTGAATGGCCAGTCCCAGACACTCCTCACGGAAACTCCAGCTAATTGAAGACAGCCGGCCCTACTCCATTTCCCCATTTGTTTGCTAGGCTTTCCTGCTTGTCATGATGCAGCAGTGGTAGACAGTGCTTATATGTGAACTTAGCAGAGAGTCAATGAAATGCATGAAAGTTAATCATGAATAAAAGACTTGGAAGTATGTGGCACACCATGCAGTACAGTACACTTTCTTTTTTGCAGATGGCTTATAAATCTGTGGTTTTGTAATGTGCTAATTTGTCCTTGACATTTAAAGCATTTTCCCTAAACATCTTAGTATATTTGTGGATGCAGTAAAAACAAGACTAAGAAGTCTACAACTATGTTAACTGGGATGCTGTACTTACTGTATAGGGCAGACAAGGCAACTTTATTTATATAGCACATTTCAAACACAGAGGCAATTCAAAGTGATTTACATAGGCAAAGAAAAGCATTAGAATGACAATCAAAACAATAAGCAATACAACCAGAATAAAATCTGTTAAGATAAATTAAAAATTTTGCAGGTAATAAACATAAACAAGTATTGGACAAATTAAAAAAAAAAGTTGTGCCAATCCACTAATTAGATGCTGCGATATTTCATGTGATAAGTGGAAACTTGACTTGCTGGGAGCGCTAAAACTACCACATAGAGAATGAGAAATGGCAGATACTGGAGAATTACACAGAAGACTGTAATTATTCCTAGAAAATACTGAGCTTGTGTGTGCTAGTGGTGAGCTAATCTCTCATGGTGAAAGTGTGACCTGGAATTCCCAGTTTTCCAGGCTTTGGGATGCATGCCCAGGGAGCAGTGTCGGGCCAGCGCAGAGTAGACTGGAGCAGGGTTTCCTTGGCAAAAGTTGTGCGTTCTTTCACTTTTCGAGAGAATATGGAAATGTCCAGAAACTAAGCAGCTAATTGGCCACAGAAGCCTTTAGGAATGTCTCGGATTTAGATGGATTTTTACTGCTTTTACATAATATATTACCTCACCGTGGGACTGGAAAGGGTGATATATATCTGTGAGGGCCTATGTAGAGTATAGCTTCACCGATGCCTGGAAACACTGATGTCAGTGACACCGTGTGCTCAATGTGTGTGCACTGACCCTGGTTCTGTTACATCTGGGCTGCGAGTTTTAAACCCCTCACTTATGTGGAAACGGTGAAGTCATAGGAGGAAAGATGCATCTCTTTCCCTACAAAATATACAGTACTTTGCTACTATGCTACAATGAATGACCATATCACTACAGTTAGGCTTTCTGCTTGTTTGTCTGCTTGAAAAAAATCCCTTATTGGGGGAGTCTTGGTAGTCAAATGTTTGAAATGCATATGACATAACCACAACATACCCAGTTTGATTCCAGCAGGAGACCGCTCTCTGCATGTCATACCCCCACCCTCTCTCCTCCCTCGTTTTCTATCTGTGCCTATACCATCAGCTGTCAAATATAGGTGAAAATGAAAAATAATGAATAGAAAGTGCTTATTGGATTCTTGGCTTAGTCTCTCAGCTGTACCAGCCTTTTTTGCCTGTCATTTGTAAGTGTGTGTACGTGTGTGTTGAGGTTTTTTAAATGTATGAAAAGTCATGTTTATTCTTTATTCTATTGAAAAAAAAAAAAAATAATTATAATATATAATAATATATAATAATAATTAACAAAACCAAGGTACAACAAAAAGTAGTGGAATTAAAAACCTAAATAATATTAAAAACGGACATGACAAGAAATGATATCTTCAATCAAACGAGAGGGCTGATGGGAATATCATTAGTTTTGCAGGTATTTGGTCAGAGTCAAAAATACACCTTTTGACCTGATTGCAAATTGTACAAAATGTGCAGCTACTGTATTGCCAATGTCTGTAAATAAATATTGTGAATAATCTTTACTAGTGTGCTGTTTTACAACCTGCTGCATGAAATCCATACATATGAAGTAATTTGCTCCCTGTGGTGAATGTTAATTTTAGCCGCCTCTCTCTCTTCCAACACGTCATATTGGCTGCTTGACTGCTATCAGTGGAAAGCAGCTGCTTTGAGGCCTGGAGTGGCGTCATCCATTTCTGTGAGGCTTGCCGTTTCTGGCACAATCTATTCAGTAATTGCATTTATTAGGGTTACGTTTCACTATGACACATGGCTTGAGATTCTCTGCTGCTGTTTTTATTTGCTGTATATGAGACACGAGGTTTAGTTTAGGGTTCACTTTAGTTCAATTTGACACCGTAACTCCCCATAAAATACTTAAACTTGTCCTCTTCCCCATCTTTATTTTCCACCGTGTCTTCAGTAACAACTTACAGAAGGTAAAGAATCTGCAGCAAAATGGACAATCATGCTATCATTAGAGAGATGAAGGAGCTGTGGGCTCTGCTCACGCCCATTAAACTGGCACCTCAGACAGTGAGGGCGGCCAGGCCAAACCGAGCATCACTTAAAACAGGAGCAGATGTTCTTTGAGGCCAATTAACAGTGGAGAGATGCAGACAACCTTGTGCACCAGAGGAGGGCTGACAGACACTAGAGACAATTAATTAGAGCGACAGACGTTAAAAATGGATCAGGAGCTGTGTGAAGTCTTGCTTTAGGACCCTGTACTCCTAGGGCCATGTTACAGAAACTTCTTGACTTGCAGATCATATCTTAACTGTTTGGTAACCATGGTAATTAGGGTTAGGACCATAGACTGTATAATATTAATGGACAAAGCATCCGGTTCGGCGAAGTGCTGCAAATGCCGAAGTGCCTTAAACCTGCATTCTATCTGAATTCCAGCAGGGGGCGACACGTGCGGTTGTCTATCTATGAGAAAGTGACCCACTTATCACTTGATTTGTTACCTCAGTAAACATTTTCATAATGAGTTTATGGTCTCAATTGCTAGTTTAAAGTCTTCCGCAATACAGAATGATGTTCATTTTTTTAATTATGGTTTTGTTGATTTTAAAAGCGGCGATAAATGCAGGGGGTGTTTTAGGCCGTGGCTATGATGTGATTGCCAGTGAAAGTGTGTAACGTAACGTAGAGTGTAAGGGCTCCTCCCTCACTCCTCCCTCTCGTCTAAAATTGTCACATCCGCAACCAGGATGGCTGTGTCCGTAACGGCAAACTCGACGACTGATAGCAGATCTCCACAAACCAATGGGTGACGTCACACATGCTCTGTCCATTAATATTATACATTTAGCAAAAAGCCATTACATATGAACAGTTCCTAATTCAATGTTCCTACCCTAACCTATGGTGGGAAATGTGAAAGCATCCTAACGCCCCAAAATCTTGAATAAACTTTGCTAACTTTAGGATAACTGTTGAGCTGTCCTAAACGTTTTACTTTAAAGCTCTTTTTTTCTGCTAAGTTTGTGGCTCTCACGACCGACTGCTAGAGGTCACTCACAACGGCCAGCTACGCAACACATGCCACTATATCGATGAGGACTGGCGGGTTAAATCATTGCTGCACGACCATTACACAGCGGTTGTTCTGGTTGTTGATGCACAGTCTGTAGTCTTTTTTACCACTGCTGATCTGTATCTTCTCTGTGGTTCAGTTCCACTTAAGTGCATCCACTGGAATTGGCAAAGATAGCCTTAAAACTCTTCACTGATCTTTTACAAGTAATCCGGATCGACTTGGCCAAACAGACGGCCACAAATGTAGAGCTGAGGGAGAGGAGCTGATGGAATCAGAGAGGAAAGATAAGACAAAAGTGAGTAAGGGTTTAGGTATGAGAGTAAGAGGCGAGAAGGTCAGGACAACATTTAGAGAGTAGATTTAATTCTGGGTCAGGGAGCAATGCCACTACTGAAAGAATAGCGATGAAAGAACGAGAGAGGGAATTCCATTTTCGCTGAGCATCTTTCATCTGTCACAGCACTCGTCTCTTAGCAAAGAGGTGTCATGACAACAGGTACCAGCTGGGCGAGGAGACTTACCCCTGAGAGGGAGGGAGGGAAGAGTGTAGAGGAAGGAAAGTGAGATTAAGTAGGTGGAGAGGAAGGAGAATATATGAAACAGAGAAGGGAAGGATAATGAGTGAAGGAGGCACCGATGGTAGATGAAGACGAGGTCAGTTACCAAAAGTTTCCCTCTGCTTCTCCCTGTTTTTTTGTTGTTTCTGGAGGTTTCAGCGACCTGCGAGTCAGGGGAGAGCCCCTTCCTCACTCCAGAGAATCACTATGTTCATCCTAATGCTTCTATAAGCTCACCCTCGGGAGCCGGCCACAAAGGTCTGCTCTGCGATTGGGCGCGCGCTGAGGCTCAGCAGGGCGGGGTTAAACCTGCTGGGATGTTTCATATTCATACTCAGCGTGAATACATAATCAGTCCACCAGGTCACTGTGTGCTGTCAGGAGGAAGGGACTTTAACTTTGCTGGATGATTCTTATGTGATCTTGACTTTTTTGCCACGGGAAGAAAACTTTGCATTCGTCCTCTTCTATGTGAAGTGTGGTCTGATCCTGCTGACAGATGCTAGGTTCAGTCAGAGCAGACGTTTTGGGTTCGCAGGTTTACAGGGCAGATGATGACCTATGGCTGAGCGCTGCGTGCCCCCGGCCATCACCCTTGATCCCTCTCTGACCTGCCCACACAAGAGACTGTGGGGCTGAAATCTGCTGAGGAGGGGGCTCCTCTCTCCACCTTACTGGCCTGCTCTTGTTGCCATGATCAAACAAACCAAGAATAAAAATGTCTCATGGGTAAGTGAGATGTGTTGGTGGAGTTTTGTCCTCTACTCTTGAACTACTTTCTCCTTCTGCGTGTCTGGCTTTTTCTGTCTATGCTGTGGTCCTTTCAAAACAGCTCAAAGCGATGTAACATTTCTGCATCACTATTGATAATATTTTCTGGTTTAACAGATTATGTAGAGACTATTACAGTATATTCCCATTGGTTTTTGATGCTCCTGTGCCCAGTAGCTATTCCAAAGATAGGCTTAGAGATTTAGGTATTATATAACTACAAGCTACTACATGCCCACTTTATGAAATCTGGTTATCAGTCTGCCAACTCTGCCTGTGTTACAAGGAATGCAACTGATGTTGATGAGTTGAAATTATTGACACACATAAGGCTGAATCGCCAAGAAAATGTATAATTGTTTTTGTACTCATAATAACAGTAGGTACACTAGTAGTTTTCATCATGTTGTCCCAGGTTTTTTTCTTTTTTTTTATGTGTAAGAGTTTGATATCTGATTCTTTGCCAGTGCAGACGGATCAGGGGAGATTAGAGGAAGAGTGGCTTTGCGAGGATGAAATCAGCTACTTGGGGAAAGGGGGTGGGTGGGGGGGGGGGATGTCATGGAGTTACTCCAGAATCTACCTTCGGTCTGTCTATGGACCTTAACAACATTTTTTCTCTCTTGATTCTGCAGTCGTATGACCTCCAGCCACTCAGCTCAGCTTCTATATGTAATCTCTGTTGGTGGAGTTACTGTATGTCAGGTGCAAGTGACACAGTCATGGTGTCATAAACCTGAGGCCTAATTCTCCTCCATATACACCATATGTTGTGCTCTCCAAAAACACGCATTCATGTTTGGCACTGCGATAACTTTGTATTTTTGTCCAGTATATTGTATGTGTGCACGTGTGCATAAATAGAGGAGTACATATGTGTTTTCCTCCGGAGGGAAACACTGCTCCACTTTTGCCTAACCCACCCATATGCTGCATATGTCATGCTGCTGCTCTCTGCAGCCCAGCTCTCTGTCCTCACAATGAACCTGATCATTCCTGCACACAGAGCTGCAAAGTTGAGTACCTTAAAGTACCTTAGTCTCTAGTGAAATAATGTCACAACTAGTGCTGCCTCTCAGTCTTAATTCATAATTAATTTAGCTTACCAGCGAATATCAGCAGAGCAAGTCTTAAAACAGTTTTGCCAGTTTTTACTTTACAGCATGGATTTTCATCTTTTTTTGTAAATGCTGTTTTATTTAGTTTTCTTAAATAATTACAACGGAACAAGGTGAATATACTAATTGGGGGGAAAATAATAAAGAAACTTAAGCTAACAAAAGACATTTTAATTTTCAGTTCTCAAATATTTAAGTCATTAAGTGAAAGCAGACACACATTAAGTACCATTTGTGTCGATACAGGGGTACATACTATTATACACATATTACATATAAAGATAATCTTCAGACCAACTGTGTATATAATTAGAAAAAAATTGATTTGATGCTGTAATGTCCACATGATCAAAGGATCTAAACAGGGAAGTTAATTATAATTACTCCAGGTTTAAACTGGCTGTAACATCTAAAATCACCATTTCATTTCTATGCATATAACACGACTGTTCAAACTGATAATGAATGGTATGGAAATATTTCTTTAAATTAGCAACTAACTACTAATTTCCCTTTCACACACAGGGGAAGGGGGATGGGACTGACTACATGCTGTTAGTCAGTTGGCCATAGTTTTTGTAGTCTTTGTGGTTTTTGTAGTCATTGTGGGGAGTTCAAGGTACACTTTTACTGGGAAAGTTGACATGAGGCCATACAAGAGTTTATCAGTTGGCCTTTGTCATAGTGTGTCAGGGCCCTTGATGAACAACATACTGATGATAATTTTGCAAATATAGCTTTGCAAAGAAAAACTCCCAGACACTGTCTAACTTGCAAACATATATAAAGTTTAATAGTCGTGGTCTAGTACCGAAACGTTGCAGACTATTAAACTTTATATATTTTTGCAAGTTAGAGAGTTTTTCTTTGCAACTTTTGACCTGCTTGTCCCCTTCTGACGCACCTTTCTTACATTGTAGATGTGTGAAGTATTTTTCTGTGCTAATAGAGCTTTAACAGCTGTGGGTTGGGCTATAGAAAAAAAAGTGTGTCCAAAATGGAAAGAGATGTATTCCCCTGGGAGCATGAATGTGAGTTTCATTGCAAATCTGCACCATGGATTTTAATGTTTCTTGTGTGCCCGTCATAGACTGTATAATATTAATGGACAAAGCATCCGGTTCGGCGAAGTGATGCAAATGCGGAAGTGCCTTAAACCTGCATTCTATCTGAATTCCAGCAGGGGACATGGGTGACGTCACACATGCTCTGTCCATTAATATTATACAGTCTATGGTGCCAGTAGAAATGTTTGCCTGATGGTGGTGCTAGTGGCAAGGTCAGGGGGTCATCAGAAACATTTTGACTCTGGAAGCCATCAAGTAATGGTCAAAGAAAAATGTTTCATTGGTTAGGCCTACTGCATTATTCTCACGTCGGTCTCCGTAAACCTCCATTCTTGCATTACAGCCTACAGCTGCGTTGACTGCACAAAACTTCTTGTTGATGATTGGCTCTCTGGTCTGTAGTACCCCAACCCAGCCACTTAAAAAAAGAGTAGAAAAAGGAAGCAAGTAAAAACGGCACACATGCTCTACACTGAAACGAGCTTGAAAATGCACATGCATCTTTTCCTGCTTTCTGAGACTTAAACAGCAGCCTTCTTGTGTGCTTCATATGGATTTGTCCACAGCTCCCACTACAGTGTTCCCTCCCTCATGGGCAGATTGGCTTCAACATGATATTGAGACCTTTTAGACAACACCTGGGAGGGTTACCAAAGTCATTAGTTGTCATTGACATTGAATATCCATGCCAAGTTACATGACAGTGTGGACAGTCGTTGAGATGCCCTGGACTAAAGTGCTGGATGGACTTGGACTGATCAACAATTGCTATCCTCAGATACTGCTGTTAGTAGAGCAAACATCTCACCATGTTTGAGATGTTTTTTTGTCAATTATCCCTTCTAAGTGGCAGCAATATTACAAAACTTGTGTTTACATTAGTTCACGTTGCTACTGATGTCTTTGCAGAAAATGCAGATTTGTGTGATGCAGTTGCAGCACCTCTGCAGTGCACTGATCCCAGATATCGACTTGTCTATCCAATAAGCCTAATGACTTTGAGGGACACATTCATAATCTGAGTGGTGGCAGTGCCAGGCGGATTAGGACTCCAGATGGTGCTGTTACTGCCTGACTGTCTGGCCACAGATGAACAGCTGCAAGAGGTCACA